>NW_010966178.1:1069605-1131392 GCF_000463585.1 Tarenaya hassleriana
CGGGCCGAGTCGGGCCGGCCCGACCCGAACCCGCTTTTGGCCTGTAATTTTCCGGTCGGGCCGGCCCGGCCCGACGAACGAACGGGCCTTGATTTGTGAAGCCCGAACCCGTAAATTTTACGGACGGATTCGGACCGGGTATCGGGCCTCGGGCTTTTTTGACACCCCTAATACATACAAACAAATAAATTATTGAGTTGTTGAATAGTAAATGTTTTTGCGGATATATAAACCTTCTCCTAAAGAAAAACACCAAATCTTTGATGACAAGAGAACGAAATTGCTAAATCTCCAACAACAAATCCCCATAAAAAGATCCTACATTTTCCATTTAAACGATATATGCAACAATATCAAAACGTGATACACAGAAAGGAAACAACAAAATCAACCCACCAAAATAGTTACGTTCTATGTTTTATTTTCTTCCGGATTTTCTTGTAACAAATCTTAAAGAGCCAATTTTTTATTTGATTCATTACAACATGTTATGATTTGATGTAATATAATCATAGTATAGAGAGATCTTAGAGCAAAAATTCACATTTGCGTATAATGGCATATAAGGAGCAAACTCATTATGATTCATGAACCTTAATTGCAAGGTCAACGGTGGGTACATGCAGAATATTTTTCTGTTAAACTGTTTTAAGAAACATTACGGTTTGTCTTGTCATGTAGGAAGATGACATAAATGAACACTTTGATTTATTTTATTCTCACGTCCCGTTGTTATATTAATTATTAAAACGCACCAATTATTACAATAACGTGCGATAGTTGTGATCCCTCCCTCCTAATCATCGTTTCTTATTAAATAAAGTCCTCATGGATTGAGTTTGTAATTAATTTGATTTTCAATGGGTATTTTTAATTATTTATTAAATAAAGATACATTACACAAACTTGCTCATTTTTCTTTTGTTGCAAAAGAATACTACTTTCACATTTTCGTGAAAAAGGAAAAAAGAAAAGAAAAGAAGTGGACATTTTTTGTGAAACGTAATATTACAAACCCAAGTAATAAATCGCTCACAACTTTTGTGGGCTACAAATTCAAAACCTTTAAAAGATACATTTTATATAAGAAAACCCAATTAAAAAAAAACAAATTCATTCATAAAAAACCCAATTTGAAAAGATACATTTTATATATAAAAAAAAAACTCAAAAAGGCAAACCGCAAATTATTCACCCGCTCCTACTTAACATGGTTACCGTAGTCCGGCTGTGAACACTTTTAAAACTGTGTACATCTCTATAATATCTTAACCTAACCTAATTACCGATTAACCGCACATCTATTTTTCAACCGCTAGAAACCGCAACCGCAATCGCTAATCAAGAACGACTGCAAAACTGCGATTGAAGTAAACAACAAAATCAAACAAGAGACCGACCAAACAAACCGATTAGATCAACATCATACATGTAAAAAAAAAAGGTTTTGAGGCGTTGTCATGTACAAATGGTAAGAAAACAAATACATGGAGAGAGAGAGTTTTACTTTTTTTACCTCAAGTAAATCTCTACATAACATCAAAGTTCAACACTTGGGGTTGAATGAACCACAGATTGTAAATCAAACCCCATGTAAGTTCCAGTTGCATATGATCAAGTTTTGGTTTTACTCTCTGTTCTAAGAAGTTCCTGAAACAAAAATCAATAAAAGGGGCATATGTAATAATTACCCTTATAGCAGAAGCACTTTGTCGAATAATAAGCTTCAAGGTTATCAAATGATTTTACCATTTTTTTGGCGGCAATAGATTGGCGTTGCTTCTCTTTCTTCTCATGTAAGCACTCTCCACACCAGCTCGAGAATTCCTTCTGATAGTTTTTCATCTCCCTGAATACCGAACTGCACGGAACAAAGCATAAAGGATTCAATAGCAATGTCGAATGGCATGATATTCCGAGGTCAAAGCTTCTCTATTACCTTCTGCACCAAAGAAGCATATTGACCCGATGACCAGATGTCGTAGCTCTTGCTCCATGGCGGTGGCGGCCACGGTGGAGTACAGCTTGTCCCGGTACATGACAATAATCAAAGATTTCCTGCTTTCATGAAAACTAGTTGCTTAAATTAGCACAGTCACAATTATGGCATTTTAACATAGGAAGAAAGCTCCTCAAAAGGACTAGCATACCTCTGACTTTGTTCTCGTATTCACATGTTTCTCACAACGTGTGCCTCGGAAAAATAACTCCCCTCCCACAAATTCTTTGCCCAAGCAAACATTCAATGTTACTTCTGAATCATCCACGTGAAAGCCTGCAGATGTAAAAGATTGCTGACATCTAATTAGTTTCATGTTGCTATTGAAGAACTCTGTTATCTCCCACGATATTTTTTTTTACAATCTCACCGTGGCTCAGAATCAACGGATATTTTTTGCATCTAGACCAGCTAGTGAGTTCATGTAAAAAACTATATCGACTCATTAGTTCAAAGTAAAAGCAAGAAACCGCAAGGGCTTACCCAAGTCAACATCCCTATCTTGGCCATATTCAACAACAAAGCCATGGTGAGAATCCAAAGTCGCTCCACCCACTTCAGGGAAGAATACTGCACAACCACGAAGGACAAGTAGCTACTTATAGCTCTTCTGAACATATTAAATGGTTTTTGAATAAACTCTAGTCATTTATGTAATGTATATTGCCTTTGGAAATAGGACGAATAAAACCCTCCATGAGTTTTTCTAGCATGCTTTCCAGGCCAAAGTCATCAAGCACAGCCCCGTATTTATTCATTGTGTTTGGTCTCATGATCCGAAATTTCGCTTCGTTAACCCATTTTTCAAAATTTTCCACCTGATAAGTAAATCAGCCGCACGTAAACAAGATGTAAAAGGAATAAAGAAAACAGAGAGTAAACGTTTCACCATGTGTGGGAGGATGGGAATTACCTCAGACAGCATCATCTCACAAAAGCTAGGCTGGAGCATTTCGAACACAAACACCCCAGGAGATGGTTCAGAAATTATGCTTCTGAAGCTTTCCTCTGTATTTTCATTGATCGCCTTCAGGAAAGACGGAAGGAAAAAGAATGTGGGATGAAGAGTATACAACTCCCTGTGAAGTGGCTGAAAAGGAAAACATTTTCATTGACTTTTCCTTGCAAGTAGAAGATCTAAGAAAGCGTCTAGACGAGATGAATGCTAACCAAAGTGAATCTCGGGCTAACAAAGTAACAGAATAGGGAAAACAGCAAAGCGCAAGGCTTCTTACCTGATAATTTGATATAATCTTCTGTCTGTATTCTCTATGCCTTTGAGCCTGAAACATGTCATGGAAATGAAACAACTTTGAACAATTCTGAGCCTTGCAATGATATTCAACAAGAATTTATCAATGGACAGTTTCAGCAGATATAAATCTCGAGGATCACAAACAGGAAAAAAGAGTTTTTTACATGCAACGTGTTCATTATCCAAACAAGATATGCTTCTGAAAAAACACCAAACAAAAGCAGGACCCTTTTGAAACACCAAAAGCTCGAGGTCATACTGATCTGTACAAACGTGACAAATATCGTGATCTTAAGACAGTAAAGATACGTGAAACTGGCACGAATCGCCATAGAATCCATGCAATCCAGTATTCCGAGCTTCCCAAGCAATTACCATTTCAGTCAATGTGTCAAAAAAAAAGAGATGGAATTGGAGAAATGGATCGAAACTGGAAGGAGTATTACTCTGGAACGTTCTCCATGGGGAAGGTACTTGAGCAGAATGTCCGTCATGAACTTCACCTTGTCGTCCCTCTTCGATCCAAGCATGCCCGGAGGCAAGTACTTCTCCAGAGAACTATAAATGCAGGAACTGAAATCTAGCTGCAGATCCTCGTAACTGTCGGGCCTGTGCTCCTTGTTAGGGTTCAGCCTCAGCCTCTGGCTTGGCACCACCGTAACCGCTGCGACCACCGGAGACGGGGCCGCTGGAGGATGCAGAGGAGCTCCGCCACCGACAACAGCCCCGTTACTGTCCCCTACCATCTCTTGCGAACCTTCCCGTCGGTCACCGGACATTGATCGTGTGTCACTCCAGACAGGGAATTCAGATGAAGACTAGGTATCCGAACACTGCATTCCGATGAGCCAAAGATCCAGAATTTCGCAGAGAATCAAAATCAAGCTTCTTCTTCTTCGTTTTCCTCTCGATTTGGGTACTTTGATTTTGGGTTTCCGTTGAAGTTAGGGTTTCTTCAGCGTTCACTGTTTCCCCAAGAAAGTTTTTTTTTAACTATACGAACAGTGTATTCCCTCGCACGCGATCTGGGAGCGCGTGTCGACCACGTGACTGCAGGGTAACCTCTTGGCCCATTTATACTGCAAAAAAACGCCCGGCCCATAAAAGTTCCAAACAAGAAATTCGGTTTACAATCAACCACACAAATCGGACTAAACCGAACCGAACCGGTATTTTCGGATTGTTCGGATGGAGAGAATAAAACGGCAACGGAGAACCGAAAATCGAGCGAAGCGAAAATAAAAAGAGAAAGGTATTTGGCAATTTGCCCATGAACATCACCAGAAGCATCCATATACATACTTCGAGTTCTGAATCGAATTTTGTGTCAATACAGTCTCCAATCTGTTCAAATTCTTTAATGTTTTCCCGATTTCTGGGTCCTGAGGTTCTTCTCTCATCAGGGGAGAGAAATCAACGAGCTTTTCTGTCTCCGGCGTGGAGATATGACGCGAGGAGGTCAAAAAGTGTATGAATTTTGTCCAGTTGGTCGATCGCTTATGTTGTTTGTTTATATTCGTGTTTTTTGATTTGGGCTTAGGTTTAGGGTTTTGTTTCATTCCAGGCTCCGGATACAGTCCCAAATCGTTGTTGGCTTTGTAATTTTCTGCTCTTTACCGTGTTTATGAGAGTTGAATCAAAAGTTTTCAGCTTCGTCACTTTTCCTTTGTTATACATGCCAGTACCCTGTAAAATAAACAGTTTCTTGATTTTACATTTCCATTTTGATTGATACACTGTGTGCTTCCGGGAGGAAAAAAATTCAGTGAATGTGGCTTTGAGTTATATGCCTCAAGCCTCATAGTAGATTTGTTTGATTGCAAACCAGGAAAAGAGAAGAAAAAAAAGTGTTCGAAAAGAGTGAATTTAGAGTTTAGGGAGAGAAAAAAGAGATTGTGGAAAGGTTCGGTTCCATGGGGAGTGACCAAAACAATTTGAAGAGATATGGAATAACGGAACCGATTTCTTGGGGTGGACCGGCTGAGTATGATGTCATAAAAACTCGGGAGCTTGAGAAGGTTAGCATCGTTGATTGTACCTCCATTTATCGTTTCCTTAATACCGGTCTCGGGTCCAATCCTGAATTCGGTCGTGTGTTTGTGTTTGTTGTGTGCAGTATCTGCAAGATGTCGGATTATATGAGAGCAAGGAAGAGGCTATGAGCAGGGAGGAAATTCTGGGGAGACTAGACCAGGTTTTAGTCTCTGCTTTACCCTCTTGTTTTAGTTCAAAATCTTCAGTTTCTATGCTTAATATTGTCTAGAGGTTCTTTATCATTTGTTGAGTTGCTTAGCTTCCCAAAATATATTTGAAGTGGGCAATATATAGACTGTAGTTAGAGTAGCAAATGAATTTGATTGCTGCTTACCATAAATATAGTTGTGTGAGCTGAGGAGAATGTGCTATTTTCTGATGCTGATTGAATCCTCTGATGGTATCCAACACAGATTGTGAAGAGTTGGATTAAAGCAACTAGTCGTGCAAAGGGACTGAATGAGCAGCTGGTTCAAGAAGCAAATGCAAAGATTTTTACTTTTGGTTCTTATCGGCTTGGGGTACGATAAAGAATTATAGTTTGTGTTGCTTTGACATTTTGGAATATCTGATGAAAGAAAGATGCAAACTTGTGGGATGGATTTGTGCTTCTCAACTATGCAATTTTTGTACTGGGATACTACATTGGTACAGAATGAGGTTTTGTGAATTATTCTTGCTTTCAAGTTGTTTGGTCTGAAGGGAAAGCCTCACGTCAAGGTGGTGGTCCTGGATAAATATTTATCCTTTTCCTTTCTGATCTTTTTTTTATTAATGTTTTTTTTTCTTTCTCAAACATTGTTATGCTCCATCCTGAGCATATCTTTTTATTTTGTATGATAACAGGTTCATGGACCCGGTGCTGATATAGATACTCTATGTGTGGGACCCAGACATGCAACACGGGAGGTCCGGTCTCAATCTGCCTTATGTGTTGCTCAGCTACTTTTGTTCCTCAAATGTTTTATAATTTGATGAGCTTTGTATGGTTTGAGCATAGGAGGACTTCTTTGGTGAGCTTCATAAGATGCTCTCAGAGATGCCTGAAGTCTCAGAACTGCACTCTGTTCCCGATGCCCATGTCCCAGTGATGAAATTCAAGTTTAATGGTGTTTCTATAGATCTTCTTTATGCCAGGCTCTCTCTTTGGGTTATCCCTGAAGTAAGTGTTGATTTTGAGAAGAACTTTAATCAAATATGTTTTCTATGTAAATACCCATATTCCTCTTCAAAGGAAACCAGGTACCTTATTGTTTTGTTCATGTGTTTTCATCTAGAGGACAGTTTGGTTGTATTGCATGTATTGGACATACTGATACAGCGTTATACCGATCTTTGATTGATTATTCTAATTGAGTGATAGCTGCATAAAGTTTTGAAACGATCATTCTCAACATGCTGATGCTAATACAGGACTTAGACGTTTCACAAGACTCGATGAACAGACAGTTCGAAGTCTTAATGGTTGCAGGGTTACCGACCAAATTTTGCGTTTGGTACCAAACATACAGGTATATATGTTCATTGCTTAATTCAATATTTTCTTCGAAGGTTTCCATAGTTTTACTTTGATATTTGTATGTCTTGAACTTTAATGTTCTCATGATTTCTGCAGAGTTTCCGCACAACTTTAAGATGCATGAGGTTTTGGGCCAAACGGCGTGGTGTTTATTCAAATGTGTGGATACCGTTTTCTTTCATATTTATTGTTATGTCCATTCCCATCATTGGATTCCCTTTTTTTCATATTTATTGTTATGTCCATTCCCATCATTCCCTGGTAGTGGTTTCTTCTCGTATGTGGCACGTTTCTGGATTCCTTGGTGGCATAAATTGGGCATTGCTTGTAGCTCGCATATGCCAGCTATATCCTAATGCACTTCCCAACATGTTAGTTTCTCGCTTTTTTAGAGTTTATACACAGTGGCGTTGGCCAAATCCCGTGATGCTTTGTGCCATTGAAGAAGGATCTCTTGGTCTTCAAGTGTGGGAACCCAGAAGAAATCCGAAGGATAGGTCACATTTGATGCCTATAACAACTCCTGCATATCCATGTATGAATTCTAGCTATAATGTCTCCACAAGTACTTTACATATAATGATGGAGGAATTTCAGAGGGGTAATGAAATATGCGAGGTATGGTTCTTTTGAATTCTGTTTTATATTTTATATAATCCTTCGAATGATAACGATTTCAGTGCAGTGTCTGGAAGATATGATTGTGATTCTCTTCACTTCTTGATTGGTTTTGTCTGCAGGCCATGGAGGCAAACAAGGCTGACTGGGATTACCCTTTTTGAGCCGTATCTGTTCTTTGAAGCATACAAGAATTATCTACAGATAGATATTTCTGCTGAAAATGATGATGATTTGAGAAATTGGAAAGGGTGGGTTGAATCACGCATTCGTCTACTGGTTCTGAAGGTGAATGAATATTCACTTCTGCATGTTGATGGTTTTCTCCGTGCTTTTTGGCTTTCTTACCCGACCATGGAATGTGAATTTTACTAATAATGCTATGCTTCTTTTTCCAAATCTAGATTGAGAGACACACTTATAATATGCTTCAGTGCCACCCCCATCCCCATCCCGGTGAATTTCAAGACAAATCCCGATCTTCCCATTGTTGTTACTTCATGGGTTTACAACGAGCACAAGGGGCCTCATCAAATGAAGGTGGACAATTCGATATTAGGTTGACGGTTGAGGATTTTAAGAGATCTGTCAATATGTACAATTTTTGGAAGCCTGGGATGGAGATCTGTGTGTCACATGTGAAATGCAAGAACATACCTAACTTTGTCTTCCTGGGTGGGGTTCGGCCTCCAAGACCTGCTAAATCAACTTGGGACAGTAGAAAAGCCTTAGAACAGAAGGCTTCCATTTTTAATGGACAGGACAAAAGCCCAGAAGGTAATTCTGACGGCAAAAACAAGAGATCACGAGTGGATGATTGTAGTGACGGTCAATCAAGAACCGCTAAGCACATTGCTCTAAGTCAAGGTGAAACAAATGAAGGTGTCCCTTCTGCTGGAAACAGGTTAGAAGACCCGGCAATCCAAAAGATCGAGACTAATGTGTCAGATGGCTTAGGAGACTCAAAAAGCATCGATAATTCAGTTTGGGTCAGTGAGAGTAATGATGGGTCGGTAAAGGATGAGCCATCTAGTGAAGTTGTATCTGAGTCTAATCTTGGCAGAACAAGCTCAGTGGAAAAAGAGAGTCTGACATTTGAGAAGATAATGTCAGAGTCATATGTATTGAATCAAGCGATTCTCCAAGAAGTTGAGGAACTTGAAGATGATTTTGATTTTGACATCCACGTGAAAGACGATGGCTCAAAGAGCAACCAGTTGGTGTCTTCTTCTGTAGGAAATGATGTAGTAGCTGAAGGAGAAACATCTAGCAATATCGCCTGTTCTTCCAATGGAGCCCTCGACGAATTAGAGGTCTGTTCCTTCAAACCTTTTCTTGATTTTGGTGATTTCTTCTCGTTGCGTCCATTCAAAACTTTTTGCACTGTGTTTCAATGGTGATGAAGCCGCCTGAGCTTGCTGCACCTGAACCGTGTATATCATCATCAGCCGCTGTACCAGTTCCAAAGGGAAAGCCAATAATCAGGTAAAAGTCCCTCCTTCCTTTTCATATCAAAACCCCTAACAACATCTACCAATTCCTGGAATGATATATATTCAAACTATTCACAAATCGATCTGATATTCTCAGATTGAGTTTCACTTCTCTGGGCAGAGGCAGAACCTCTGGGAAGAACACGTGAAGCTCTCTCTCTCTCTGGTTCCTGTTTGGTTGTATGTATTCCTTCTTAGTTCTCTAACTGTTATAAAGACTCGATCCCATTCTCTGCTTTCCCTTTTTTTTTGGTCAATGGGCAACAAAATAGTGAAGAAGGAAGACCATAACACCAAGTCACCTTTTTCTCTGTTCTCTTGTTTCTGAACCCAAAAGCTCGTTATTACAAGAGTGTTGTTCAGATTGAAAACATTAACAAAACTCTAGGTCTTTGTATCAGCACAGCGGAGGGAACAGAAGAAACGATTGTGGCGCTTGAAAGCGAGAGCATCTGGGCAGTGGCGGCTACAGTTGTGGCACAATGGACGATACCTACTCACGCTGTTGGCGACAATATCAAACTCCTCATCATAATAAGTTTTAACGCATCGACCTGTCTTGGCATACGGGTAGCTTCCCAATACACAATCTGCATGAACGCACTCCTCTTATGTGTAGAACCATGATGTCGGATCCATCTCCGCCTCACAGATTTCGCACCACTCGCTTCTTCTCCACAACAAAGGGTGAGTAGATGTCTGTCAAACTTGTACCTCGCGGTATCCGGTAGAGTTGCGCATTTGTAACACAGATGGAAGCCGCATTCTTCAGTGTCCCAACGGAAAAAGCACTTGAGGACGAAATACGGTTTCTTTCTGCATGCTCCACATGTGATTGCGTTGTACCCTTGTCGGGAATTAAAGAACAATGGATGGTCATGACCCTTGTGATTCAAGGGCTCGAAGATCGGAGCGCAACGTACGTCCATTATGAAATGAGGAAAAGCGTCCTCAAAAGTCGAGGGCAGACGTAAATCGACGTGATCTCGAGTGAAACTTTCCTTGTGGCACACGTACCTGAACCCGCAAGAGAAGCGAGAACAAACATGACAAGACAACGATAAATGCCTCTCTATTTGCCACCATCGAAAGAGATATCTCCAGCTTGCAGAACAAGGTGTGGATGTGATCCATGCCTTTTTTTCCGAGGAAGGTTGGCGCATTCTTCGTGGAGATAGAACCCGCAATCGCTGGAACAGATTGGAAGCAGACAAGCCTGACATCGATTGATTGCGTCCCAAGCAATCAGGCGTTCTTCAGCAGTAGTGAAGGATCTGAGATGGTGATGGTCATGGCTGAAATGGCGTATCAGTCCTTCCCCTATGACCTCGAAGGGCTCGATATCTTCCAACTCTTCTTCGGGTACACCCTCGAGTTCTTCCCGGTCCCACACATCTTTACTCGTTGCACATAACGAATGGGCAACATAGCCACAATCCTTAGTGCTGGAAAAGGCTCTGTACCTGCCGTCGACCCCTATATGACAACTCCGGCAAACCCATTGCTCCGTCGCAAGAGGAAGAGAAGGAGCCCACGAGATGCGGTGTTCGTGGCGGGAGATCCTTATGACACGTGGCAAGTCGAGACACTCTTTATGGACCATGTAATCGCAGGGGAGACACGTACATACAGGGAAATGATGACGGGAGATCCCACAGGCATTGCAAGTGAAGAAGGATTCTCAGGGAATAGATCGAATCACATCTTCGACGGACATTTTTACCAGATTTGTTTTTTGTATCTTTTGAGTTGGTCAGGGAGTATATGACTTTGGAACATAGCATATATATTGTCTATATATGTATACATACACCAAGTATGCACGTAGAACGTGCGCGTGGATCAGGATTCGTCTGAGCATTTGGGCTTGAGATCACCCGATTATAAAAAAAAAAAGAATGCACATAGAAAAATATATATTTTAGTGATTATCAATAACAGTGATAAGAAAAATCCCAGGTCTTGACATTTTCATTTGTAATTGCGGCTTCTGGCTAGCGCAGAAGATGTGCTGTCTGAAATCACAGATGAGACATTGATAAAACCTCATACCGATTCTTACCAAAAAAAACCTCATACCGATGCGTCTGTGACACCAGTTGCAGTCCTCGTTGGTTCGAAAGATATATACTTGTAGTGATGAGATCGAGATTGTGCCTCGGATGATAAGGATGATCCAACGGCTCTGAAGCCTCGGCGCATTCCTTGTGGAATGCCAATGAGCAGAGCCGTCTCAAACATTTACGGGGCCCTGTACAAAAATATTTATTTTTATATAAAAAAATTTAAAAGTCAAATATTTAAATATAATTTAATTATGAATTGTATTAAAATATTAATATAAACAATTGTAATTTACAAAATAAAAATTTATCAAAAATAACATAATTGTATCATTTTTCACTTAAATAACATCATTCTTTTAACTTTATTTGAAGCAAAAATATCTACTAGGTCTTCATAATTGATCTTCTCTAAAAAACTGTTCTCTATTGCGATTAATGATAATCCATTAAGCCTTTCCTGGGACATCGTAGAACGTAAATATGACTTCAATAACTTCAATTTTGAAAAACTTCTTTCTGCAAAAGCGATAGTCACGGGAACAGTTAGTAAAATTCTATAAGCAATCATCACATTAGGAAAACAATCCATACGTTTTAAAAAATTTAAAACATCGATAGGTTTCATAATTTCTTTAGGCAAAAATTCTTTTAATAATTTCAACTCTATATATAGTTCGTTTCCATCAATATCAGAGTCTTCATCTTTTCTAAGAGCTGTCTCAAATGCATTACAACATGATTTCAAATTTGAATCATCAAAAGAATATAACTTTTCTGGAGTAAATAAAAAACCAAATATATTTTCATATTTTTTAGGAAAAATGACATTTTCCTATACGAATTTATCAAAATGTGACGTTTTCCTATACGAATTTTTAATTTGACAAATGTCTATACCCAATTAACAAATTTTCCAAATCCATACACGAATTATCTAATTTTATTGCAATTAACTACACAGTCCGAAATTATCCATTAATTGCTGACGTGGAAGGCCATGTGGCGACTGACGTGGCATGCCACGTGGAATTTTTTACCATGTCAGCACGAATTAAAAAAAATAAAAAATAAAAATAAATATATTTGTATGTATATATATATATATTTGTATAAAATTTAAATTTATACAATATATATTTTTAAAAATTTATACAAAATTTAAATTTATATACATACAAATATATATATATATATATATATGAATATACACATGTACAAAATTTAAATTTATATACAACAAATACATAAATATATATATGTATATATATGTATTTTTTTATTTTTTATTCTTAGGGAAAGTTTTTTTTTAATTTTTTTATTTTTTAATTCATGTTGACATGGCAAAAAAACCTACATGGCATGCCACGTCAGCCGCCACGCTGCCTTCCACGTCAACAATTAATGGATAATTTCAGACTGTGTAGGTAATTGCAGTAAAATTGGATAATTCGTGTATGAATTTGGAAAATTTGTTAATTGGGTGTAGACATTTGTCAAATTAAAATTCGTGTAGAAAAACGTCACATTTTGATAAATTCATGTAGAAAAATGTCATTTTTTCTATTTTTTATATTGTTCAAATCTTTTATTAAATGAACTAATTGCTTGATCAATAATATATAAAAAATAGTTGACCCTAAATAGTTCTTCGGAAGAAAATGAAATAATCGACGATTCATTATTTAAACTTTCATCTGAATATCGTTTTCTTTTAATTTCATGTCTTTTTGGAAACACAGGATCTACATCTATTTCCATGGCAATAATTTTAGCAGTTTCTAAAGCACTAGAAAACCAGTTTCTCGGTAATTTAAAAAAAAACAAATCAAACCTTTTATCTTTTCAATAGCAACATCAATACACATATCACTTGATTGTAAATGTTTACTAACCAAATTAACTGTGTTTAATATTTCAAACCAAATAACTATTGCCACCAAAAACTCAAAATCACCAAAGTTCATTTATAGCTAAAGACTTAGCTTCACTTCTTATTTTAGAATCATTATCATTTTCAGATACTTCAAGCAAAGCTTCTCTTATCTCCGAAATTTGAAATCTGATGGCTTTAACACTTTCAACACGACTTTCCCAACGAGTTGAAGACAATGGTTTCAAAGATAAACCTTTTACATTATCTTTCAAAATTTGCCACCTTTTAGTAGAATTGGCAAAAATTGTATAGATACGTTGTATGACTCCAAAAAAATCTTTAGATTTACTACAACTATTAGCCATATCACATAATGTTAAATTTAGACTATGAGATCCACACAGAGTATAAAAAGCTCTAGGATTCATGTCTAAAAGTTTTTTTTGTACACCTTGATTTTTTCCTTTCATATTTGATCCATTATCATAACTTTGTCCTCTTATGTTATCTATATCAAGATCAAGTAATTTTATTTCATCTTGTAACACATCAAAAAGTCCTTGACCACTTGTATCATTCACATTTAGAAATCCTAAAAATGATTCTTCAATATTAATGGGATTAGAAGAGACATCTACATACCTGAGTATCAAAGACATTTGTTCTTGGTGACTAACATCTGGAGTACAATCAAGTATTACGGAAAAATATTTTGCTTGTTTTATATTCTTTATTATCTCTTTCTTAATTGTAGAAGCAAGTAAAAGTATTAATTCATTTTGAATATTATGACCAAAATAATGATGATGAATTTTATCATCCGTTATACGTCTAACATGTTCTTGAACAATTGGATCAAATTCATTCAACATTTCAATCAACCCTAAAAAAATTCCATTACTATTTTCAAACAGTTTCTCATTAGTACCACGAAATGCTAAATTATGTTTTGCAAGGAATTTTACAACTGAAATAATTCTAAAAATAACATTTTTTCAATGATCTTTTTCTTTCATAAGTTGTGTACGAGCTACTTTATCAATAGTTTGATTCTTTTGGAATCGTAAACGCAAATCATACCAAGTTGTCAGATTTTTTAAATATTCTACACTCATTTCATGTTCTTTAAGTCTAATAATAATATGTGTCCAATCTCCAAAACATTCATTTGCTAATTGACCTTTTCCAATATTTTTTTTTTAAATATTTTGCAACAAAAACAAAAAACTTTGTCAAGTTCTTTCGAATATACAAGCCAATCCCTATTATATTTTTCACCGTTTGGTAAAATTCTTGTATAACACGTTGAAGAAAACCGTCTAGAATATTTATCTTTTTTACCTTTTTCAATTGACATGTCCCGTTTAGGACCATTTTCTATCAAAATATCAATCATTTTAGAATCAAGAATATCCCAATTTATTGGATAAAAAATATCAAGCATATCGTTAGATTCAGATGACTTACCTTCTCCACATTTTTTAGATCAAAAGTATTAAACATATCATTCTCTTCAAAAATATTTTTTTCATTTTGTATATCATTACCATCACTAATACTATCACTTTCATTTATATCTACTATATTATTAGAACATTCACTTTTATTTTGAGTAGAAGTTTGTGATTCTTTCATGATAAATTTATCAAGAGCTCCTTTTTGAGATTGAATCAACTCTTCAACTCTTCTTTTTTTCTTACGTTTTTCACATCTAGATTCATATTTTCTAATTCCAGATGACATAATTAAATACATTTTTAAAAAATTTAAAAAAAATAAGAGAACGAAAAAACCTGGAAATTTATGAATCAACTTAATGTGATCCAAATAAACTTTATCTTTTTGTTAAAGAATAACAAATCTGCAATGCAATAATAATGTTATCATTAGAAAAATAAACATTGATAATATTTGTTGAAAATATAAAAAAAAACTAAAAATAAATATATTACCTTAATTGTGATGTTCGCATAATAAAAAGTGTAAACCAATGAGAAGTATGAGAATGATTTTGTTATGAAGCTTTAGAAATAGATAATGCAAGATTAGGTAGATTCACTTTGTATTTATAGACAAAAAATTAAAATTATTAATTAAAAATATAATATCGTAACGTTCATAAACGACTAAAAAGTTAGAATTCTTAATAATAAATATTATAAAGATATTCTCCACCTAATTTGAAGGAAAAAAGACTCAATAAAATCTGATTTTCATTATTTATTAAATTTATATTAAGAAATATTAATTCATTAAGACTAAAATATTTTTTAACTATGGGGCCCACCTAAATTGGGGGGCCCTGTGCTAAATTGCACCTCCTTTAAGCCGGCCCTGCCAATGAGTACTGTCTGCACAAATAGAAAGGAGTGCCTTCTTCGCCACTCATGTGAAAGGAGCAGGCGTTGCATTCGTATCTTCCATGCCTCGCGAGGGTCAGAGGGTGAGGGTAAAACGGTAACTTCACCGGCTCCATCTCCATTGCCGAGCTTCTGGGATCATGGATTCTCCTCCTCCCCCCTATTTTCGCAGCCAATCTCTTTTCCTTTGTGTCATATATGTGATTGTGGAGGGGATATATATATATATATATATAGTCAAACAAAAAATCTATCTTTATTTTAATAGACGAGAGCAGTTGGATTGGTGGTAATTAGTTGGCTTTATGTCTCCATTGAACCGTTTAAAAATTTTCGAAACCAAATGGAATATTAAAAAATCCAAAAAGGCCTATGTATCAATAGGTATATTAATTAAGCGTATAATAAATAACAAAATAGTAATAAACATAATACAATGGCCTGTAATATGCTTTTTCTTTTAATTAATTGGCTGCACAATAAATAAAACTTACAGATATATCTGAGTCCGTGGAATATATTTTTTAATTTATAGCAAGTTGGGTGGACGTTTTAGGAATCAGTTCGGGTTGCGAACAGAAATGTATCGGTTTGGTTTTTTCGATTTTACAAAAGTAGGTATTAATTGATTTTTATATTATGTTCGGTTCGGTTAGGTTTTTATTAGAAAAAGATAGATTTCCTTTTAAAAAATTCGGTTTTCCGGATTTTTTAAAATTCGCTTCGGTTTCAAAAAATTTAGTTTTCTAAAAATAATATTGTTCGAGAATTTATAACGGTTCGGATCGAAAAAAATATCATATTTTTCGGTTCGATTATATTCAATTTCGAAGAACCGAACCAAAATGTCCATCGTATATTAGCAAGGCTTATAATTAGGGGTGTAAAATGAACTGTGGATCGCGGGCTGACTCACGAACCGACCCATATTTTTTCGAGTCGGACTCAAATATGAGCCCAGAAAAAACTGGGCCAAATGAGCCAACTCGTCACGAGCCGAGCTGGCTCACGGGCCGACTCGTTTGGTTTGTGGACTAAGATGATATGGGTGCAACCGTGCAAGGGCGGATCTACGTTAGAAGAAGTGGGGGTACTGGCCCCCACTGTTTTTTTTCTTTTAAGAACATTAGTTATATAATTTAATAAAATTTAAAAAATGTAATAATGCCCCCATTGAAATTTATTGTGGACCCCATCATTTTTATTTTTTAATGTATTTTGTGATGTTAGTTAACAGATCAAATAAAAAAAAATTGTATTTTATTTTTTTCTCGTTTTCTTCGTTATCTTCTATTTTCAAATTTTTTATTTTTTTAATTAAATAAAAAATATTATCAATTCAATTATAATCAAATTAAAACTAAAACTAAAAATAAATATTTATAAAAACTATGAATTTAAATAATCTTTATTATTTTTATTTGTTTGAACTATAATGAAAGATACGATCAACCAACATTTATCGAATTTGAAAAAGAGTAATTTTTATATATTTATTATATTGATAAATTTATCTATATATATTTATATATTTATTTAATTTTTATTTGATTTGATAAGGAAAACAATAAATAAACTTTTAAATTTTTTTTTGTAATAATATCTTAATATAGTGGTAAAAGTTCAACCGATAATTTACTAAAAAAAATTCAACCGGTAATACATTAAATTTTTAATTTTTGAGTTATTGTCTAGTTTATTTTATAAAAAATATATATTTTAAACAGTTATAAATAGAATTATATAAATATATTTTAAAAAATAAGAAATCATAGAATTCAATTGTTGAAGCTAAACATTTTTTAGATGATATTTTTTATTAAAATTTTATTATATATATATATTTATATTATTATTGTTTCATTGCCTCCGCTGAAAAAATTTTCTGGATCCGCCACTGTATGAGTGGATTGATATATTTTTGACTCGCTAAAAAATGGGTTAGGACTGAGTTGGGCTAAAGCTTTTCCAGATCGGGATAAATCGGGTTGGACTGGGTCGAGCGAGTCCGTTTTACACCCCTACTTATAATTGTCTCCCACCTTCAGAAAAAAAAAACGGAAAAAATTTTTAAATTAATATGGGCTCTTCTTCGTATTGGTCTTTATTTTTAAATCCTTTGCATTCCATAGTTTTCAAGTGTAAAATGACCGATATTTTTTTTGTTAATACAACCAAATTGGCCAAAATTATCCCCATGTGACCGGAGAGGAGAGGGAATTTAAAAAGAAAAAGAAAAAAGAAATTATGTAGCCTAGTTGGCATTCCGTATTCACCACGTCATTTACACGTAGGAAGTCAGTAAAAAATTTTGACAAACCGAGGCGTGAAATAATGATAACATTTAACCTATTGAATAGCATCTGGTTTAAACAAAAAACCACATTACTCTCCCTCTTTTTTTTTACGTCACCCTTTCTCCCGACGATCTCCTTTGTCGCGGTTCTCTCCGTCGCCGGCCTCGCCATCCGATCCCGCCGTCGAATAAGTTGCATGTCAAAGACGTCTCTTTTCTGCCAGTATTCTTCCAACCTTTTGGAAGATATAATCAGTACTGTACAGGGAGTTTTCTTTCCCAAAATTTGAGATAGATGACAAATCTCTGTTGTTTACACCGTATTTATAGTGTTTAGAGGATATCCCCGGATTTTAGAGTTCGAAAATGGGGCTTCTATCATATGTCGATTTGGGTTAGACGAAGAGAGGGACGATTGTTCTTTCAGTTTTCGAGATGGTTGGACATGTTTGCACATTCGAAACCTATGAAACGAGCATCTACTACACAAGAGGGTCATAGCCAAGGGACATTATATCAAAAATACATTTACTTTATTATTTTTACTTCAATACATATTCCTCTCCAACTATGATCATGTGATCCATGTGACCCAAAATACAGTGTGATCACATTTTGATTTTATTGATTATAACGTTAAATTTATGGTGATCACACTAATTCATTATGTTCATACATTGTATATCTTACTAATCATTTGATTACAACATCATAAATTTAACGTTATGAGCAATGAGATCAATATGTGACCACACTATATTTCGGATCATATGAGTCACATGGTCACAGTTGGAGAAAAGTATATGTTGAAGTCAAAATAGCAAAGTAATGGTATTTTTTATAATGTCCCTAGCCAAGGTGGTGTTAGTTGCTGCTATAAATTCAGAAAACAGTTTCATCATCAACCCAGAAAAATCAATTGTGCATTGCGAAGAGAAAATTCACTATATTTAGAAGTTAACCCAATGGCTTTGGTGTTTTAAGGAAAATGCAGAGATCTATCCCACCTCGAGTTCGAGTATCAAGTTAGAGAGAAGAATGTAATTTCAATCACATAGTTTACTCTCGAATCCGATATTAGTCTGGACCTCGATCCAAGATACCCGGTTATCCAAACAAAACTGAGAATTTTTTGCCAGAAATCGTTCTCTCGTGACCATGGTTATCGAGAATGGACTGCGCTTTCACGTTGATTTAGCAAGAGTGTATGTCTATTCTTTCTCTCATACCAAAAAATAAAACTTTTACCATCGTTCAATAGGGTTTGTTAAATGCTGTAAAAAATGAGTTTAGTCATATACTAACTTTTTTACATAGATCACTTTCATCTCTGCCATCAAAGTTTGCATCTCGGCCTTGTATTTTTCAATATCCGACGTCAGTTTTTCTAACCCTAAATGAACTTCCTCCATTTCTTCAAACCAAAATCTATCGATTCATTTCCTATGTCCCTCAACAATCTCAACTAAATCTAAATGTAAATATACTAATAACATCATGATCTCAACAAAAACTAAACATACGAAAATTCCAAACATGATTTCTTCTGTTTTCTCCTGCGCAGGCTTCGACAGACGTCGTTTCAAATGAGGGTGCAGATGAGAGGAGATGGGTAAAAGAAAGAAATTAGGGTTATAAAAATAGAACAAAATCCGGTTTATGTTAAATCGGATTCAAGATTTGGTGATTTGTCATAATTTTTTTCGTGGCATTTATGTGTAAATGATGTGGCGAATACGGGATGCCACATCAGATTTATTAAACGACACATTAACGTCGTCTTATTCTGTTCAATTTATGCATTGGGGAATATATTTGTCAAATTTTTAATTGGGGATTTTCTTCTATGGAAGATTTTAAAGAATTTGAGATTTTTTTTAGGAATTTTTCCTAATTAAATTAAATTCATAAAAATTTGATGGTTCGACTCAAGTGCATGATGGTTTGACCCAAGTTGTTTGACGGTTTGAAATTTAGGGTTTAGAGTTGGATTTCGGGTTAGATTTAGTATTTAGGGTTTTAAGTGTAGAGTTTAAAGTTTAGGGTTGACGGTTTGACCAATGGCCTGACGATTTGACTCGAAAAAAGTAGGTCTAAATTAAATTTTAAAGATTTAATATGATGTATATATAAGGGTTAGTAGACTATATTCACTGTGTTTTTTTAATCGAAATTCATGTGATTAAAAATCTTTTAATATAAGTTATCTTCATCCAATATGTTTCAAAAACTCTACTAAAATTTTAGGGTTTTGCTGGAACAATATGCATTGTTATAATAAAAAAAAGAGTGATATAATAAGAGTGTTAGAATTATTTTAAACTTAAAATACTTGTTATATTGGATGATTATTAATATACTTATAATTTTATAGGGATAAATTAATTAAATTCAATAGAATTTGACGGTTTAATCTGAATATGATGATTTGATGGTTTGGATTAAAATAAGTATGTCTAAATTAAGTTTTAAAGATTTAATGTGGTGCATAGTAGAATATATTTACAGTATTTTTTTATCAAAATTCATATGATCTAAAATCGTGGAACATAAATAATTTTCATCCAATGTATTAAAAAAACTCTATTAAAATTTTAGGGTTTCATTGAAATAACATTCATTATCACAGAGTGATCGAATAAGAACGTTAGGATTATTTTAAACTTAAATATTTGTTATATTTGATGATTATTAATATGATTATAATTTTAAAGGGATGAATTAATTAAATTTAATAAAGTTAGACGATTTGATGGTTTAATCCAAGTATGACGGTTTGATCTGAACCATAATATTAATGTTTAAGAGTAGAATATGGAACAGGTCCTTTGTAACCAATAGGATAACCATATAACTTGTAACATTTATGGATAATGTTTGTATAAACATCATAATGTGTACATAGAGGTTTTCTGTTTTGACTTGAAATTATTCTAAAGATAATTTTATATTGGTAATCACAACATGTATATAGAAGTTATATTGATCATACCGTATAAAAATTTATACTAATCACACATAAATTACATTGATCATACTGGTCATACGTACAATACACACACCAAACTAAAAACCTTAAACTTTGTTTCGATAAAATTTTATTATTGGTCACGATGATAATAGTTTTTCTCGATTATTGTGCATGCTGAAAATAGTATGATAGTACTTTTGGGTGACATTCGAATGCCAAATGGAGAGATTTTCGACTCAAACCACTGCGGTCAACAATGGATAATTAACAAAGTTTTATATATTTATTATATTTTTTTGATATTAATACTGGTACTTTTTTATAGAGTTTCATCTTTTAAATTGTATTTGATTCATTTCAGAAAAATATTAATTTATACAGATAAACTTGTATTGATGAAATTTTATCAATTTAATTTTTTTTACAAGTATAAAATGTGATTTTTATATTCTATATCAATAAATAGTTTCAGTTCAAATGAATCGTGAAAAATAAATTTTAGATTATATCCTGTCCACAAAATTCAACTGTATAGTAACATTTTTTTTTATAATGTATTGTATTATAATTCATATCATAGATCATATCAGCTATCAGAAATTCAGAAATAGAGGAGTACGATCACACCGCGCATCAATCTCCAATAAATGTTACTGTTACATAATAATTAATTCGCACGTTTTTAAAAGATAATTAAAATAAAATTCGTTAAGGATGCCGACACGTGTCATGCACTCACGCCGCCGGCTCCACCTGCTTTAGTCATATTCCCGGAGGCTTCTTTCTCGTTGCTTTCCTACGCGATATCTATCTGGCAATCTCCCTCCTCCCTTCCGACAACGACACGAACACAGAGAGAGACAAAACACAAGGAGATCGATCGGAAGCGCGGGAAGAAGACGGAGGAGGAGGATCTCAATGTTGAAAGAGGAATACTTGGATCTGGTTCTGGTTCCTTTGGGGCTGGTGATAATGGCGGCTTATCACGCGTGGCTCGTCTCCGCCGTATTTCGCCGTCCGAAGCTCACCGTCATCGCCCTCAACGCCGAGTCTCGCCGCCAATGGGTATTCTCCATGATGACCGTACGTTTCTTTCCCCTTTTGTTGCGTCGATAATGACGCTTACTTTCGCGATGGGTTTTCTGATTCTGAGCTGGAGATTCGGAATTAGGGTTTCTGTAGGCGAAATTGTTGGAATTTCGGCCTAAAGGAGGAAACTTTTGCTTACCCTTCCGAGACTTTAGAGGTTTTATCCGAAACTCCGCCCAGTCTTTGTTTACGGAGTTGTTCCGTTCATTATTCCAGGGGTTTAAGGGGATGATAATGGTGGATTTAGATTCTAGGAACAAGATTTTGTTCTGCTTTCTCCGGAGAATTTCTCCAAAATAGAAACTTGGGTTCATGGAGTGGCTTCTTTTCATGATTCTTCTGAGGTTTTGGAGATTTAACTGAGTATATTCATTCACAGTTTAGATGAATCAAACATATTGTATCAGAAGAATTAAGCAGTGTTGATTTGTAAGGACGAGATCATAAAGAACTCTAAGTTTTAGTTAATCTGCAGAAGTAGTAGAAGCATCTTTCACGCTCAGTTCTCTGAAAATTCCGGACCCTCTTTAGAAAAAGAAAACCTTACTGTAATCTGTAATGCTCTTTTGTCACGGGGTCAGACGGGAGGTCGAGAAACCTCGGTACCGAACTGCCGCACGCCATTTTTTCCCGTCCCGAAAAAGTGCGTGACACTTTTCTGTTCAAGATTGAGGAAAGCTGGAATTGTCAGAAGTTAATGTGGAAGTTTCTCAGACATGAATCAATAAAGAGATTGTCCTTTTATCAAATTAAGCCTTTCTTTTATGTGGCTTTTGCTTCTTTTTTCCCATGGAAGCTCTATATCTATGATCAAGAGAGTACTTGTTTTTTTTTTCTGATTCATGGAGAAGCATATAAGGGCCTTTGCCTGATTTGGTTTGCATTTGACCACTTGTGATTAGCATTAAAAGTGTTTCTGGCTCCAAGATTTGTTTACTTTTACTGCATAATAAATTGTTCATTCATGGATATAGTTTCTCCCTTATGCAATTGCAGGATCCGCTGAAGAATGGTACATTGGCCGTCCAGACAATCCGAAACAACATAATGGCGTCGACCCTTTTGGCCACGACAGCAATCACTCTCTGTTCGATCATCGGAGTCTTCGTCAGCAACTCCTCGGGTGCAAAATCCTCAGCCTCGAGTATCGTGTACGGCAACAAAAGCCAGGTCCTCACATCGATCAAGAACTTCACAATCCTGGTCTGTTTCCTCGTGGCCTTTCTCTGCAACGTCCAATCCATCAGGTACTACGCACACGTAAGCTTCTTGGTGACAGTTCCCGTCTCGAGGGGCAAGAAAGAACACTGTGAGTACGTTGCCAGAAACTTGAACAGGGGAAGTTATTTCTGGTCGGTGGGGTTACGTGCTTTCTATATATCGTTCCCGCTCTTTCTCTGGACCTTTGGACCAATCCCCATGTTCTTGTGCTGTTGTCTCATGTCCTCTGTTCTCTATTTTCTCGACACGACCACGAGCTTCACTCGGCTTCTCCATAGCCAATCGTTCAGAGAAGATTCTGAGTCGATGGGCGGTGAAATCGAATCTGCGGTTCATTCTCTGTAAGATGATTCTTCTTCTCTCTTCTCCGTGTTTATGGAGTTTTATGGATGAGCGATCGAATTATATATGTGTAAGATGAATCTGTGTTTGATGAGTGAGAGTTCGTTAAGTGGGGTTTTTGTTCTTACACCGATTACCGTGGTGTTAACCGAAGTTAACCGGTTTTGTGAATTGACAAAACCAACCGGTTAATCTGTAAGGTTGGTTTTTACCGTTATAATGATATATATATTTTTTTATTTTGGTTTTCGAACGATTATGAGAGAGAGAGAGACCCCTGAGGAAGTTTGTGATGATAAGTAGAAAATGAAGCTTTAATTTATAAAATGTAGACATCTTTCCTTAGGATATTTACCAATAATAATTTATAAACGGGAGCAATGATAATTTATGTATAATTTGGTAGGGATCAATTTAATTTTATTAAGAAAATCAATTTTATTTAAAATTTTATAAAAATTCTAAAAAATATAATTTTTTTAATTGAATAAATGTGGGCGCATGCCCAAGGTAGGTCCGCCCATGTCCACCGATATTAATATATGGAATATTTGTTCTGTATATTCATTTATATATTTTCGTTTGGACTTGGATTTAAATTTTTTAGATATCGATAGACAGAATTTTGTATTAAATCATTAACATTATACCGGATGGTACCCAATTAGAGTTGGCCGGATGATTTTTGATTGAAAATGATAGGAGTCTTTTTGTCCCAAATTTCATGTTCGAATAGTCAGACTTTCTATAGAAGAGAGAAAGGAAAAGATTTTTTGTTTTGATTAATATGAAATGAAGTATACAGAACGTATTTATATTAACCTTAGCCACATATTCTAATACGCCCCCCGCACGATAGAAAATGAAAACGAAACATTACAACCATGAATATGAACCTCTACGGCATAAAATGAATCCCCACGGCTCGAAGAATGTCGTGGCCTCTATGGCATGAGATGAGCCTGTTATTTTTTAAACTTAATATATATGCATAACTTAATACATATATGTAAGTTATCCATGCGGAAATTAAAACTGAATCATAAAACTCATACCTCCCGTCATTGATTGTTGTTCCAATAGTCTTTGGATACTTCTAAACTATTACAAAACTCATACGACGGTGTATTTTTCTGGAGAAGCTTGCTAGTTTAGAGATTTTAAGGCATCTATTTATACTGATTTCTCCATCAGAAATCAATGATTTATTACTCCCACTATGAACTTAATGCACCATTAACGGATGAATTATTACCATTTTGTATTAGTGGAGAAATTATTAAGACTTAAGTGGGAAAACCACTAAAACCACTAATCTTAGTAATAATTCGAACATTCTCTCACTTGATTCATATATATATATATATATATCAATTAAGGATACATCTTATAAGAAATATAATACATTAATCATGGCGATAAGTCCTCTTAAAGCGAGTATTATCTTCCATGTATTACAATGTAACATATTTCTTCAAGTTCATATATAGTATAGTAATACAACTTAATGAATAAGCCTTATGCTTATTCTAGGTCCAAATATGTTAGTAACAGAATATGTGCATCTAAACATGACTGATGTCGCGAATCTAGGTGTATAAATTCGATCAAGTAATAGTATTCTAAACTCAACAAATACCGCAAATATACGGATCGTGTATAGTAGCTAGGGTCGAACACATGGACAAAAGTAGACAAAGAAATCAAATCCAAATCCAAGTCTAAAACTAGAGAAAATAATATGAGTGTAAGAGTGTGTAGCAAAGCAAACAATAAAAACGGTTGTAAACTATGAATGATGAACACTGCAGGCTTCAGGATTGCTTTACATGCAAGGGTCTTTCAAAAGATGCAAACTCACTGGTTTATGAATCCAATTCAGGGAATTCAACGTCTAAAGTAGAGATTTACTCTCTCGAGTCTAATTTCACTATCCAGACTTTATCTTATTAATCTCTCGATTTAATAGTCTAAAATCCTGGATGTATGAACGAACGCTATCATAATCCCTAGGAAAATATTCATCTCTCGATGCAATACCTGTTCTATTTATTGAGTTATTTCTAGATTAGAATCATATATGTCTATGCGAATTAAAACCCTAAGTTCATTCAATCAAGCGGCCAATAAGATCAAACACATTAAGAACACTTTAAAAAACTGAATAGAATAAATAAATCCATAAAGTCTGGAATTAAAAACCAAAGATCCCTACATAGCAAATCTCTAACAGTAGAGGAACTACTCGCTAAACATCGAGATGTCAGGGTTCATATCAATAATACAAAACATCGTAAAATAGAATAGGGAAGAATGCTTAGTCGATTTTCCGACTTCTAATCTCCGTCTTCTATTCCGATCTCTTGTCTCTTGATAATTGTTCCCTTTTGTATGCTCTAGGGTGTATTTTCTGTCAAAGTATGCATATTTTCGACTTTGGAGGCTAACCCTAATTATTTCCTCTTTCTTTTAGGCAAATTTGGAAGATTTCCGGAATTTAAGTGACCCGATCGTGTCGGCAATAAGTGACACGATCGTGTCATGTCGCAGTTTTGACGGACTTCACGAATTTGCTTATAACTTCCTGTTCCGACATCGGATTTAGGTGATCTTGATTCTATGCATAGAATCGAAAAGAGCTTTCCAATGATGTAGAGAATGCATCATTTGGACTTGTAGAGTGAAATTCATTGGACTTGCAAGATCTGACGTTTTCTGAGCTTCACGTTTTCCCTGGAAACACTCCAAATATTCCCGTTTCGTCCGTGATATTCCATAGTCCATGTTTTCCAGTCCTTTTGCTGTTTTTATGCGTAAAAACTATTTAAACACCAAAGAACACAACCATCCAATATTGAAGCAAAATGTGCCCTAAAATGCCTACAAATATGTAAAACCGAGTGAAATACGCTAGGCATCCTATATTAAAACATCATATAAAATACATGTTATCAATGACAAAAACTCACCTGAATAAGAGTTTCATACATATACATCAAATGTATGCACATGTAGAATAAATCACATTATGGAACCAAGTCCCATGTTAGCTACATGATCCCTGAAAATCTTAAATGGCATGCCTTTAGTTAAAGGATCAGCAATCATCAATTTAGTGTTAATGTGTTCAATGACCACTTTCTTTTGAACAACACGTTCTCTTATGGCCAAGTACTTAATGTCGATGTGTTTACTTCGGCTTCCACTCTTACTATTCTTAGCCATAAAGACAGCAACTGAATTATCACAATATAACCTCAATAGCTTAGAAATAGAATCCACAATTCTAAACCCAGATATGAAACTCTTCAACCATACACCATGTTGTGTTGCCTCGAAGAATTAAACAAACCCGGCTTCCATAGTAGAAGTAGTAATTAATATTTGTTTACTACTTCTCCATGATACAGCTCTACCGACAAACATAAATATATATCTAGATGTCGACTTTCGTGAGTCAACACAACCAGCAAAGTCTGAATCTGAGTAGCCGATGACCTCCAATGTGTTTGTCCGTTTATACATAAGCATGTAATCTTTTGTACCTTGAAGGTACCTTATCACTTTCTTTGCAACTTTCCAGTGGTCCAAACCTGGGTTACTCTAATATCTTCCTAACATTCCCACAACAAATGCAATATCATGTCTTGTGCAGACCTGAGCATACATCAGACTTCCAACAACAGAAGCATATAGGATGTTCTTCATTTGTTCCCATTCAAACTCGTTTTTCGAGCATTGATTCAAACTGAACTTATCATCTTTCACAATGGGTGCTATATTTGGTGATCAATCTTTCATCTGAAACCTCTCTAAGACTTTGTTAATATAGGTTTCTTGAGATAAACCCATAATACATTTAGATCTATCTCTGTGGATCTTAATGCCAATGACATAAGATGTCTCACCCATATTCTTGATATCAAAATTCTTAGAGAGAAATTGTTTCACCTCATATAACAACCCTTTATCATTGGTCGCAAGTAAGATGTCGTCCATATATAGAATAAGAAAACAAATCTTACTCTCACTGACCTTCTGGTATATGCAGTTATCCATAGTGTTTTCTTCAAAACCGAAAGAAGTAATAACACTATGAAACTTCAAATACCACTAACGGGAAGTTTGTTTCAGTCCATATATGGATCTCTTAAGCTTACAGTGTTGGGGTTTTAGAGATCCCTAAACGTGCGTTCACAGCGATTTCGAGGGTTCCAACTTTGGGTTTCACGCAACGGAATATATATAAAATGAAACCCAATCAACAGATCTTGCATATAATGATAAAGATATCGATATACCAACCTGTTACGATCGAAAGACCTGTCACAAACGCTGAAATCAAGCGCTCTCTATAGTTAGTCCACACTCACGGGTTTGTGTCTGCTAGAACGCGATCTCGAGGTCGGGAATGAAAACCGAGATGATCCCGGGAGAGAGAGAAGACGGCGGCCGCGAGTTAGAGAGAGAGAGGGACGAAAAAAACTCTTAATCACAAAGTTATGTCTAACTCATAATTATAAGTGATTTAGGGTTTCATTAAACAAAATGGGCCTAATGGACTTTCTCTTAACCATTAAGAGATATTAGGCCATTAGCCTTATTAATACACGTATGGGTCCATTGGGCTACCTAAACTCATCCAATGGATTTCTAATCAGTTTTGTAAAGCGATCGTGACCAGAGCACAATATCCATCATACAGACCAAATGCTCACCATTACTAGAGAATAATCCTTCAGGTTGTTTCATGTAAACATCTTCCTCTAGTTCACCATTGAGAAATATCGTTTTCACGTCCATTTGATGTAATTCCATATCAAAATGGGCAACTAATGTCATAATCACACGAAAAGAATATTTCTTTGATACAGGAGAAAACGTCTCTGTGTAATCGATTCCTTCCTTTTGAATGAATCTTTTGGCTAGAGTATGGTTTTATATCTTTCGATGTTGCCTAATGAGTCTTTCTTGGTCTTAAAGACTCATTTACATCCTATGGCTTTTACGCCTGTAGGCAACTCGACAAGATCCCAGACTCCATTTGACGTCATCGAATTCATCTCATCTTTCATGGCATTATACCATAAGTCTGATTCTTTATAACTCATGGCTTGTAAAAACGTCTCAGGATCATTTTCGGCTCCAATATTGTACTCTTACTCTTGTAGATACACCACATAGTCATTCGGAATTGTTGGTTTTCTCACTCTTGTAGATCTTCTTAATGTTATACTAACATTTTCTTGAGGATCATGTTCTACAACCGGTTCAACAATGTCTGGTATTTGTTGAACAAGATCTACCGGATCATCAACTTATGGAGGTTCAGGAACTTGTTGTTCAATATGCACAGGAATTTGATAAGCATTGCGAATGACAACAGTTCGGGCATGACTTGAAGTAGAAGGTTGTGAAATAGAGATATCACTCTCAGATCCTCTGCCTAATGATCCGTCACTCCCACTAATCAAATCATTCCCAAGAAATTTTGCATTTCTTGACTCCACAATCCGTGTACTATGAGATGGATAGAAAAATTTGTACCCTTTAGACCTTTCAGCATATCCAATGAAATAGTCACTAATGGTCATCGAATCTAACTTCTTTTCTTGTGGGTTATAAACTCTTACTTTAGGCGGACATCTCCAAATGCGCACATGTCGCAAACTCGGTTTTCAACCTTTAAATAACTCGAATGGTGTCTTTAAGACAATCTTGGTTGGAACACGGATCAATATGTACACCGCCATTTTAAGAGCTTCATTCCACAAGAACTTAGGAAGTTTTGAGCATGATAACATACTTCGCACCATATCCAATAATGTTCAGTTTCTTCTTTTCGCTACACCATTCTGGCTCGGAGAACCATGTGTAGTATATTGGGCAACTATCCCATGTTCAATAAAAAACTTTGCAAAAGGACCAGGTGCTTGTCCATTCTCAGTGTATCTACCATAATACTCACTGTTTGATCTCACAATCTTTATTTGCTTACACATTGTTTCTCTACTTCTGCATTAAAGAGTTTAAAAATATCTAGTGCTTCACTCTTGTTATCAAGGAGATAGAGATACATGCATGTATCGTGAGTAATCATTTATGAAAGTGATGAAGTATTTCTGATGATATGAATCCATGTCTGGACAACATATATATGTATGTATGACTTCTAATAGATCTGAGCTCCTCTTTGCACCTTTCTTTGATGTGTTGATCTGCTTACCTTTTATGCAGTCCAGACAGATCTCGAAATCAGAAAAATCTAGAGTACTAAGAACTCCATCTTTTACTAATCTCTTAACCCTTTCAATGGAGATGTGTCTCAATCTTCGGTACCATAACATAGAGGATTCTTCATTCACAACACATCTTTTAATATCAACATGAACATGCATTGTGGTATAAAGGATATTATTTTGCATATTAACGCGAAAAAGACCATCAGACAAAGTACCACTCTCAACAATATCATATTTATTAAATAAGTTAAAACTAGAGTCTGAAAAGTTGAAGGAAAATCCAAAGGGTACAAGTCTTGAAACCGAAATCAAATTTCTTGAAAAACAAGGAATATAAAAGGTCTTTTCCAACATTAATATAAAACCATCATTTAAAATCAACCTGCATGTTCCGATAGCCTCCATATGTGAGCGCATCTTGTTTTCTGAATAGATGTACTGCTCACTTTCCACTGGTTAATTTCCTTAGGTTTGTTAATGTTGGGAATTCGTGGGATCTCTACAACGAATCTAATTCCTAAGAGATCGATTATAGGGTTTGCACAGTGAATGTAAAACAAAAATTTCTATAAAACCCTAGAACCATGCATGTATGAATCGTAGAAAACGTAAGAATACTTACTTCAATCGATCCGGAGCCTGTTTCAATTGTCGTGTTCATCCGATCACAGAAGGGAGGAAGATTGCTCCGCCCTCTACACGTATCCGTTCCAGACCTCATATCTCGATTTCTCGTTGTTTTCTCGTGCATTTGTCCTTCCCTACGTGTGTGACCTATAGGCTCATCCGATATAGCAGTATAACCGAAATCTCCATTTCGGGTATACAAGTCATAGGTGGTCTCTAGCAAGACACTATGACTACCTATCTCGAATAGAGTTTGTTCGTGATCTTACGAATGTCAGTGATGATCCCAGTTGACGATCCTTTTGTATCATGATATCATATGTCGAATATAAGGCATGGAGAAGTCACCTTATCCGATTCGACTGCTTTCTCGTTCACTGAGTTCGATTGTATGAAATAGACGATGCTCATCTATAGTGTGACCACACATTTCTACAGTCTCGCTCACACGAGGGGCCCAACGATATCTCTCTCTTTTACGAGAGGTATAAATCTCATCTTGACTATCTACAATCCAGCACATGATTCGTGTCGTACCTGATACACGTCTTTATAGTTCTCTTGTTACGCAGGACGTTTGACGTATTCAATGTACGCAACTCCTCATGTTGGATTCCGTAGACATCTCAGGTCATAGGATTCAATTATGGAATCGTCACATGAGATTCAAGTCATGACGTTAGTCCATGTGACAATCTCATGCGGGTCATTCCAGTATTCCGTTCTCCAACGAATACCTATGATTGTGATCGTATCCAATACCCATGATCATCTTTATGATCATTTATCACACATCATACTAGTCTTAGTACATCATTGTTCCCACAATGACATATGACTAGGGAGTTTAGTATTGTCATTAACAATACATGAATTTCATAACATATTAAAGTATGCACAATACGTAATGAATCAAACACTCATCCATATAACCATACTAAGTGTGACAACCCAGAGTACCATAGGAGGGCGGGGAGTGATCGCCGGTGTAGAGACACAGACAAGGGGCGGCTCCTGACGAGCTTCTGGGTAGGGGGTATAGGGATGAATCGAACACACCGGAATGAGAGAGATCCGAGAGTTGTATAGGTATGAGACTATACAGTCTAAGATAACATAAAAGAATTAGTTGAGCTACTCATAGCAACAAGGTGCACCTACCTTTTTGGTTGACTATCCCGAGAGAACTCCAAAGTTAAGCGTGCTGGCTCTGGAGCAATCTCAGGATGAGTGACCTACTGGGAAGTGTCTCGGTATGCATGCGAGTGAAGATAAAACACGCTGAAAGGTCTGGGTTGCTGTGTGAGGGCAGTTTCGACAATTCGTAGCGGCCTCGGGTCGTTACACATGGTATCAGAGCCGGTACTCTCCCAGTACGGTGTGGTTCGAGGACGAACTAGGCGGAAGCTGGTGGGCCTGTGACAACCCAGAGTACCGTAGGAGGGCGGGGAGTGATCGCCGGTGTAGAGACACGGACAAGGGGCGGCTCCTGAGGAGCTTCTGGGTAGGGGGTACAGGGATGAATCGAACACACCGTTATGAGAGAGATCCGAGGGTTGTATAGGTATGAGACTATACAGTTTAAGATAACATAAAAGAATTAGTTGAACTACTCATAGCAACAAGGTGCACCTACCTTTTTGGTTGACTATCCCGAGAGAACTCCAAAGTTAAGCGTGCTGGCTCTGGAGCAATCTCAGGATGGGTGACCTACTGGGAAGTGTCTCGCTATGCGTGCGAGTGAGGACAAAACACACTGAAAGGTCTGGATTGCTGTGTGAGGGCAGTTTCGACAATTCGTAGCGGCCTCGGGTCGTTACACTAAGTGTCAATACATCAAATGTATCAAAATAAAGCTCATATAGCAGTACATCATAGAGCATAATATCGATCATATTAGATTCATAACAGACGAGTGAGAGTAAGCTACCTTTCTTCTCAAGCCATTCCAGGAATTTCTGGCAATCCTTCTTTACGTGTCTCTTCTTCTTACAGAAGAAACACTTGGATTCCTTTTTGATGTTGTCCCATTGAGGAGATAACTTTTCCTTTCCTTTCTTTTTGGCTTGGAATTTGCCTTTTCTTCGAGTTGTCAAATTCACACTCTTTGTCGCCTCCATAAGCAACCTCCTTTTCTCTTGAACACACATGGTCAACAGTTCATTGATTGACCATTTATCTTTATGTGTGTTGTAAGAGATTTTGAAGGGTCCATATTGAGACGACAAAGTGTTCAATATGTAATGCACAAGAAAGGAGTAAGACATAGTAACTTCAAGAGTTTTGATTTGTGTCGCTATGTCTTTCATTTGCATGATATGTTCACGCACTCCTTTGACACCGGTGAACCTTAAGGTTGAAAATTGCATAATCATGATACTCGCTTATGTCTTATCTGAAGACTCAAATTGTCTATCAATGGCCTTCAGCAGAGCGCAAACATTATCATATTATTCAACAAACCTCGAATACTAGCTGAGATGTTTGTCTTTATGAACATGACACTGATGCGATTAGATCGTTCACATTTTTCATAAAGTTCAACATCCTCAACAGAACTGTCCTCAGTAATCGGAGATGATTCATCTTTATGAATAACATAATCAATATCCATACACCCTAAACGAAGAAGAATTCTTTCTTTCCAAATTTTGTAGTATCACCCTTGAGTTCGGAAATATCACATTTCATATCAGTAACATTCACAGGTTGAAAAACTGCAAATATTAAACCTATATATATACTTATGTCAAAAAATTGAGACAACTTTATAATGTTTTACCAATGTAAAAACATCATGAATATGAATCTTATGACATAAAAACTACCTGTGGACTTAATTTTTAATTCAAATATATTCATTTTTAGTAATTTATTAGGCTATGACACCCCATCAATTATATTACATTACTTAATTCATGTGGGTTAATTAACAAATATAATTGATTGTTTATCCTAATTATTTACATAAATACGACAAAATTTTTTGTGGCATAATTTTATCATATTTAAAGATAAAATAGTTAGAAATGATTGTTTTAACTAAATGTTATAATATGTATAATTTTATCCAAACTCAGATGATGTGGCAATCGTGGTTTAAATCGATTACTTCGATCATAAAGATTTAAACAAATAAACATAATCAGAAGTGGCTGTAGCTTAGTGGTCACGTCCCCTAAATCAAACATGCATGTTCCTGGGTTCTAATCTTGATACTACCCTTTTAATTACCATTTTATAAATTATTAATGATATTACAAACGAAACAATTGATTATTTTCACAAAAAATCAATTCGTTTGACAGATTCAACAACAGTCAAGAATAAATCCTTAGTGTTTCTCAAGTACTTAAGGATATTCTTGACCGCGATCCAGTGTGATTCTCCTAGATCCGACTGATATCTACTCGTAATATTCAATGCGTACAATACATCCGGCCTAGTATATATCATGACATTCATAATAATAATGAACTCAAAGAAACCAAAATTAATGTGGTCCAGTTGTTATGTGCACGTCCATAACCACTCACGTCTTGGGTTCATGCCAACCCTCTTCTTTTTTTTTTTAATTATCCCATTTCTATAAATAATGAGGAATATAAATGAAACCCATGATTTCTCTCGCCCCCCGCATGCAAATATATATATATATATGGACCTTGGGCCTTTAAACTATTTATTAATAAAATAATAGTAAACTATATCACTTTCATTCATATTTATCGAGTTCTTTCGACACAATACTAATTGAAACCCTCTTTCCTTTTTATTTCTCTGCCTCTTTCTTCAAACTAGTTCCACCTAAGGATAAAAATCAACATGCAAAACCGTTTGCCCTCCGATTTTTAAAGAAATACATTCGAAAGCTTACTACCATCGTAGAGATCTGAACATCAATTAATCCCATTCTCTAAGGTATTTTATCGATCTTCACTTCATTTTTTAAAAAAAATATATATATATTCAACAGTTGAAACATACATCTCCATTATTCCATATCATAAGATATTTTAAAAATCTCTAAATTCGTTTTCTTATACATAAGTTTCTTTATAGAAATATTATTGCATGTTGTTTTTACGAAACAATTTTATAATTTCTCAATATTAATATGTATTATCAAGATTTATAATTTGTTTTCAACAAATGATATTCAAAACCGATGTATATTCAGTTCTGATACCAACTGTTATTTCTAAACTTAATATATATGCATAACTTAATACATATATATAAGTTATGTATGTGGAAATTAAAACTGATTCATAAAATTCATACCTTCCGCCATTGATTGTTGTTCCAATAGCTTTTGGATACTTCTAAACTATTACAAAGCTCATACGATGATGTATTTTTCTGAAGAAACTTGCTAGTTTAGGGACCTTAAGACATCTATTTATACTGATTTCTCCATCAGAAATCAATGATTTATTACTCTCACTATGAACTTAATAGACCATTAACGGATGAATTATTACCACTTTGTATTAGTGGAGAAATTATTAAAACTTAATTGGAAAAACCACTAAAATCGCTAATCTTAATAATAATTCTAACAGAGCCTCCACAGCTCGAAGAGCGCCTCCACGTGATTGTCCAAGTTAACAAAAAAAAAAGATTATACCGGTTGGTCCATTAGTTGTCTCCCACAACCTTTGTAATAGCTGCATTGAATGACCAATATGCACATACACATCACTTTTTTTTATAACCAGGATGATTCCCTGCGCTTTCGATCCAACTATATCTACCCTAGACTCGGGACCAGCCTTTGTATATAGACCATTTTAGTCCAGAAATTACATTTCTCCCCACCAATGAAATCGTACTCATGACATTGAGAATGACTTTGTCACCTCTCATCCATTTGGACCACCAGATATTGGATCACATATACACATCACATGAAGAAGACATGCACATTTTTTTTTTTGGACAAAATAGAAGACGTGCACATTTCGAAATTGTAATTTTGATTGGTGTAGGAAGAAAACAGACAAAATGGTATTTCGAAATTACATACATATATATATATAGGAAAGAATCTTTGGCGTACGAATCACCGTCCTAAGAACCAATCTCGCTTACGTACACGAATCAATCCATATTCCCTTTATATCATTTATCCGTCCACATGGAAACCTACCCCTTCGACCCTTTTTCTATATTAACCTAAAAACATCTTCTTCTTTCATTTTTTTTTTTGGTTTTACGATAATGTAATAACTTACATAAACCGAGAGCTCAAACTCTACAGATCACATGTGACATACTGAACTGAACTTATATATGTATATAAATAAAAATTGTGCAAAACTTTTATGCAAATATTCCAAAATGATAATGAAAATGTGTACATGTACAATGCAAGACATGCAAAACATTCTTGACACCAATATAAAATGTTGATGTTTTTGTTAAATATTTAACAGAGAAAATGAGTGGAGAACTTATTTTATATCGTGACAGAGAAAAAGGGTGATGAGTCGTCGGATTTTTCATTATTCAACATAAATCATTACAATATTTATATATATATATATAATAGAATCACATAGTATCTTATTTAATCCATATAAATATCTAAAATATAAAAACAAAATTTAATATAAACATTACGTAATATTACATAATTTTTTAGAATCTATTCTATATAACTTGATAATATTGAAACACATATATATATATACAACACATTTGAGTATAGTGTAATGAAATTGGATGGAGAGAGAGAGGAGAATCTTATGGAGGAGGAGGAAGAAGAGATCATTGAAAGAGGGGAGAGAGAGAGGTGGGGACAAGAGGGATTGCAACCACTTACCCAAAAGAAGAAAATTCCATGAATTATGATTCCCCTCATCTCAAAATCACACTCTCTATCCCTCCCCAGTTTTAGAACACTTTCTTCTTTTGCTTTTGTCCTTTTCCTCTTCCTCTCCCTCTTCTTCTTCACTCACACATGTGATGATGAATTTCACTTGAATGATGCCTTTTTTTCCTTCTTTCATTGTGTAATCCATTTTTTAATTACATCTCATTACATATAGAGGGCAATTTACTCATTTCTCCATTACACTAAAAAACTATAACTAAATTTAACGTTTGGTGTGGGATTCCTAATGGATGCGAAAAAGTGTAGAAATATTACATGGTCTTCATGTACATGGGTAGAAATATCAACATGAAAATGTGACACAAAACCACACATATACCATGTATACATATATACATATATATATATATATATATTCACATGCCCTTTTTTTTATGTGTACAGGTAGATAGAGACTAAGATAAAACCATCAAGAATGGAATGTGGAAATTGAGCAGTACATGTCGAAAAGTACGGTTACATCTTAGATCCTCCGATCCAATCGAATTTCGACACCTCAGTGTTGTCAGATCAGATCTTAACAAGAAGAAAACAAACATTATCAATTATTACATATAATTTCACACCATACTTTTGGTCACTCTTGAAGAACTGCGCATGTTTATCAGTGTGGCACCCATCATAGATAGCCTTCATGTGGTCAGAGTAATCCGAGGAATCCATGGAATAAACTGCATCATATAAAGTTTCTCAAAAACAAAACTAACGAAATGGTTACAAAAATTTCGTACGATTTTATTACCTATCTAATATATTCTGTAATATGAACAATATATAAAAATATGCAAGAACTAATACTACTACTCAGATGATAGAAGATACACAAAAGGAGATATATATATATGCATTCCTGGAATTAATTGAATATATAACGTTTGAAAAGAAAATCTGCATGCACAACATTATTATACTGCTAAAAAAGTTTTGATCTAACAGAAGTTTAACTTACTAAAACACATATAATCTTGCATGTATGTACATACATATATATAGCGAATAAATTTTCTTATATGAAATTATGCATCGTGGACTTCATTACACATCTCTCCCTCTCTCTCTCTCTCTCTCTCTCTCTCTCTCTCTCTCTCTCTCTCTCTCTCTGTATATATTTACATATGTAATAAATGAATGGTTTTGCGAAGGTTGTATATATGCAGAAGCAGAAACATAAAACTTTGTTATTAGAGGAAAAGAGGTCGGTTTTGTAAATGGAAAGTGATAGATCCGTATCACCTCCAGGGAAGATATATGACAAAATTAGTATAAAATATATAGTACAAATAAAGTTTATAAGACCCGACTTTCCTAAAGATGAATAAAGCAATCAAGAACTACAGATATATACACAAACGCATACACATCAATGTGTCTATATATATATGTATGTATATGTGTGTGTATGTGTGGGAGAGGAGGAGGAAAAAAAAAAGGTGATGACAGAAGCATAGAGAGCACCGAGGAACAGATATGCACTATATGTCGATCTTCCCCATGAATGTGATGTGATGTGGGCAAATGCATGCATATGCATATCATCCTTAGTGCTCTCTATCTTCTGTCAACAGCCACTTCCCCCTCCCCGGATATGTTTTGTGCACATAGCAAACATGTAACTAATAAGATCAAGAAAATGGAGATGGGTTTTCATGAATGTATATGTGTATGTATATGCGCGTGTTTTTAGAGAGAGAAAGAGAAGAGAGAGAAAGGGTTTATTGTTTTTGGGGGGTTGTGAAGAGTGGTGTAGGAGCTAGCGGGTGTATATATAGGAACTGAATAGGAGTGACCCCAAAACATTGACTAATTCTACTTTGTACCCTCACACCCTAAACCCCACCCCCACCAAATACATTTATTACTAAACTCCACATTTCTTTCATCTTCTTTCTTAGTTTTTTCTCTTCTTAGTAAAGTACTAAGGTGTTGTTACAAATTATATATATATATATATATATATGTAAGTAATGGTTTGAAAATATATCAATTGATATAAACGTGTTTGTTGGCGTTTCCAATTTCATTGACAGAAGATATACGTTCTCCATGCTTTGAATACTAGCTTAGGGTTTAGCTACTTAAACTAAATACAAATCCGATTCGACCATTAATGAGAAATGAGATCTAAGAAGGAATTGACAATTTCTAAGGGTACTTAAATTAGCCACCAACCAAAACCGTACACCCCATGGAAAATAGGGTCGGGAAACCATTTTTTAACTTCCCTACCCAAAACCCCACCACACATGCCCCCATTCCTGTTTTGGATCAATTTCCATGTTCTTCATTTTGCGCCCTTATACACATCTATACATATATGTGTATGTATATGTATATTTGATTATACACATAAATAGTCTAACAAAAAAAAAACAAGCAACACCCACTACATATGGTGTGTGCCCTCATATCTTTTTTATTTTTTCACATTGTAATTTTCCCCATCATTCCAAGGCCATGTTTGATGACTATATATCCTTTAAATAAATTGCCCAATCCCATTACAAGTTTGGAAGTTATATGTATAAATATTCCATCATTGTATGTGTTCAATTAAATTTTGTTCGTTAAAATCCGTATATGAAACAATTAATTTGGATAGAATCATCGATAACGTAGTTAAGAACCGCGTATGAAATTTCTTTTGTTTTCAACATTTCGAGTTTTTTTTTTACACATTTCAACATTTGGTGTATTTATTTGTCAAATTTTAAGTCGATAAATTTTTTGGGTACATTTTTGTAAAGTTTGTATGGTTTTTTTTATAGGAAGTTCCCTATAATTAAAATCGCATAATTCAGATATGTATGAACATATACCAGTAAAATCTTAAAATGGCATAAATTATGACAGGTGAATTGTAGATTAACCGAATTAGAATTTACCAAAGATGTATCCCAACCAAAGTGAAAGGGACTGGTCACCAAAGTAGGGACTGTGCATTAATAAGGGCATCAAGTGGGAGTGTTTGGTTATTCATGGATATATTGTTCGTGGATGTGCCTGTTTCTGCCACCTCCCTTGTCCTTTTCCCCTCCTTCATAATGTCCTTCATGTCCCTTTGTTTTTTTTTTGTTTTTTTTTTTATTTTATAATTCTTTTAGTCCATAATAATTAATTAATCCCTCCCTTCATATATACATATTGATTTAAAAATCAGTAATTACATATCATTCCATTCATTTTTATATATGTGGTGAAATATATAGACCAATAATTAAGAACCGTTTGATGATTCTAATTGACCATGATTTTTTTTTTGTATTTCTTTTCCTCGTAACCTATTTTTGCTTTTAAATTTTGGACTTGAGTGTTACCTGACCAAACTATGTTATAGGGTAATAAGGTTGTTGCATATTACATGTCATAATCAGCTTAATAAGCATATATGCTGCATAGAAATAGAGATTTAAACCAACTTTCCTCTAAGTTATAATATATATATATATATATATATATTTCATATACTATAATATTATCAACATTTTCAGGCATATGCCCGCGTTGTTATATCAGTTATGGATCATAGTGGTGTTGTGTATCATGTTCATGGGCATGACATTGAAAGCTCCAATTGAATAACAAAGAAGTGAGATAAAACCCTATGAAAACGACCCAACAGTTGGTGGCCCAGTGGCTAAGAGGTGACAAAGTCATCCTCAAAGTCCTGGGTTCGATTCCACTGGTGAGGAGAGATGTAATTTCTGGACTAAAATGGTTCATATACAAAGGCTGGTCCCGGGCCTAGGATGGATGTAGTCGGGTCGAAGCTCCGAGGAACCATCCTGGTTATCAAAAAAAAAAAAAACTATGAAAGCGGTCCCAAGTTGGAAGAAGACGAGAGAGAGAGAAAGCCGTCGAAACGGCGTCGTACGAAAGGGAATTACTGATTGGAGGATAAAAAGAAGTCAAGAAAAAAAATAGAATCATAACAGCTTAATTGGATAGTGATATATATATATATATATATATATATATATATATGTATGTATGTATATATGTATATATGTTGTGCTGAGATCATCATTGATGATTTCAAAGGAATTCTATTGCACATGGGAGAGAGAGAGATTGTACCACCAAATTCAATAAAGGAGCTATTCACTGAATCTTGTGCTCCTGTTGATTGCTGCCCATCAATCTAGAATATTAGAACGATCAACACATAATCCATAAATATGCATAGCATGAATATATATATATATATATATATATATAGTGGTGTAGGAGCTAGCGGGTGTATTATGTATTTCTCTTATCAAATTAGGGTTAACACCCACCTTGGTCCTTTGAAATACAAGTTGTTATATATATATATAAGAAATTTTTTCCACATTTTACTCTTTTCAAACTCTATTTTTATTCGTTTTCTCGGTCTTCAAACAATCTCTTAAATCGAATGTAATACAGGTTAGTAATAACTATATTATTTTTTAATTGGTAGAAGGTATTTTATACTACGTAAGTTCATATACATATCCGTTGAATATTGTTTGGAATAAAATTATTTCGGGTGCTTAATTAGGGTTTGAATACGATCTAAGATCATGTGGGTATATGTGTGTGTGTATATATATATGAGATGAAATTAATGGACAGACCTTAATTATGGTACGATATAAGTGCATGCAATGTGTGCCTGTCTCCCGAATCGTTCAAAGATATGTTCGACAATAATCATTTGAAAACGATGCATAACGATCTTCACTCTGATCTCAAACCATTTCCATACCAATAAAATCCATCCTCCGTCACCAATTTGACTTTTTTTTAATATATATATATATATATATATATATATATATATATATCTTTTATATAGGTCACTTCACATTTAAAACTGCCCTAATATGAACATATATGATTATAAAACAATCTTATATAATATGTATGTATGTATGTATGTATGTATGTATGTATGTATGTATGTATGTATGTATGTATGTATGTATGTATGTATGTATGTATGTATGGCGGGCTCTAAGTCATCTTAATCCATGACCAGATTTGATTTCTTTATATTCACAACCAATAAATCAAATACCCTTTAAAATTTAAATTTAGTTTTCTCATACAAAATTGTTTTTTGGAAAAAATAAAAATTAATAAATTCTATGGGAAATTAGTGAATAATAAAAAAATGCAATTTTAAAAAATCAATTAAACAGGTTTTTCAGTATAGACAAGACAAAAAGAAATATCCAGCGAAAACAATTACAGTGTTTTTGGACAAAATTATATAAAAGATACCCTTTTTATAAAATTGTCTAAATAAAAAAAATCAATTTTATGAAAGCAACAATTAATGATATACTTAAGAAAAAATGCGAATAAATAAATAAAAAGCAAAAAGGGGGAGAGAATAAAAGAGCAAGGGGCCATAGCCATCCCTCAACGCACGTTTCTTATCCATAAATGTATATTCCCTTTTTTACTCTCTCTGCACTCTCTTTTTGTTCCTTTCCTTTTAAGTTACAAAGCCCCGAATCTGAATAATTTTTAGTAGGGGTGGACGAACGGTTCAGTGCAGATTAATCGGTCATAGTTAATTAGAGTTTAGATATTCGGAATTTAAAAATTTATAATAAAACGGTTATTTAATTTTATTCGATTCGGTTAGTTTTGATTCGGTTCGGTTTTATATAGTTAAAATTTTAAAATTATAACCAAATAAAGGTAAGATTCAGTTATAATATTAAAAAAAGTTTTGAAACTTTTAAATATAAAATATTCAAAGAAGATATAATATAAAATACCATCATAATAATCTTAACATAAAAATAAAAAGTAACAAAATCTAAATTTATTTTATAATTTATTTTGACCAAAAAAAAATAAAATAAATGATTTTAAATAAACTGTATCGATGTTCATATAGTACAAACTTTGAAAATAATAAAATTATAATAAAATAAATTAAAAATAATAAAATAATGATTAAATTAGATTAAATACATATATCACTTTGTTATATATCATAGTTATAAAACAATATTATCATATTAATTTTTCTAATTAGATTTAACATATATTTTATAGTAATTGGTAATATATAGGTGATAAATAGTTATATTCGGTTAATTCGGATTCAGTTTATTCGGTTTACAGTTATTTCGGATTCAGTTAATTCGGATTTTAAAAAATCATAACCAAACGGTTATTTAATTTTAATCGGTTCGAATATATATTGGTCGGTTTGGTTAATAACCAAAATAACCAAACCGAATGTCCACCCCTAATTTTTTGCAGCTGAAATTTTATCATTATTAAAAAAATATAAAAAGAACTCGAAATATTTAATTTTTCTTTAGAATGAAAATGCCGTTATTTGAGATACAAAATAAAATAAAATATTGAAACCCTTTGTTTAGATATTTTAAGATAAACTACTCTATTAGAACGAAGAATAAGAGAATATCTCACTTTTGATCATCATTAATATATTTACTCTTAATGGTGATCATTTTGTTTACTAACCAAATAATCGAATCAAACCAAATCGAATAAAATATAACTATAATTGAATGGAATCCAACATAAAAAAACGAACGGTTATAACTTCTATCTAAACCTGAAAAAATTGAATTTAAATTGAACCGAATAAAAAAACTAAAAAAATCGAAAACTTTAATATAAAAATTGAATGGTTATAGTTTTTCGATAACCAAAACAATCCACTCCGAATATAACCGAATATTTCTCTTCTAACCCCCTAAATGTTTTTTTAAAAATAAAATTTGTTGATGTAATAGATTCAAAAAAAAAATGAAAATATGCTTAATTAAGATAGGGAACAAATGCTACAAGGATGGTTGGTAGTGGTTTACCCTGCGACTGTTTGATTGAAACAAGTGAGAAGCCTCCAAGAACACGTGCTCTACCCCTATATTTCCCCCTTTTTCTTTATATATACTCCTATCTATATAGTTCTATGAAAAAAATATCTCAACAATCTTTCATATTGAATAACAAAAAAAATTATGTGGTGAGAAAATAATACTATTTGATTTAAAAAAAATTGTAAATTAATGTTAGAAAGGGAAGACATTAATGGCCCAATTGGTTTAGTGCACATTGTCCTTGTGTGAATATGATTGGTGTTTGGATTCTCCATCACCCATTGGAGAATTAGTTAACCTAGCTACATTTTAGATATTTCTGGAATTTTTTTTATTTGTTTAAACATGTAAAAAAATAACCTAAAACTTTTTGAATTGAAATATTACCTAATAGAAGATTAAAATTATATTGTTTTTTATAATTCAGAAATTAAACTAGCATGTAATTTAACTATATCTTTCAGAAAATCGAAAAATCTCATATGAATATATTTCTTCTTTCAAATGGAGACTCGAATCTAGTTTAAGAAAGAGTTTTGATATCTTTTTTTACTCGTTAAGTGAGTCATAAGATTAAAATATACTTACAATGAAAACAAAATATATACAATTATTGTTTTAAATTTTGAATATTTTTTGCGTATAGTTGCATAGGGGGGTTTGATTGGACTGCAGGAAAAGTAGTGTAGGAGACAAAAGGCTCTAAGATCATTGGAGGAAAATAATAATAATAAAATTATGATTGGACCAAAAACTTGGATGCTTTTTCTTCTTCTTTATCTTCTTTTATTTTGACATTATTTACTTAGGAAGTATTTGCTACAATCTTATTTCGAAATCGAAAACAAATAAAAGTGTGATTAGATGGTTATTTATTGAATCGCATTTAATATTACTCCCTCCATTTCAAAATAATTGTTGTTTTAGATTATTTCACATTTTTTTAAGAAAAGATAAAAAAAAGTTACGAGTATAACCTTATTTAATAATAAAAACAATGTTATCATTAATAATTTATTAGAATTTAATAGAGATAAAATTAGAAACTATGGTAAAAAATATCTTGAAAATATAGAATGATAAATATTTTGAAACACAGAAAATAATCTAAAATTACAAATATTTTGAGATAGAGAGAGTATAATCGAAACAATTCTTATAAAATATTAAATTGAAGAAAACTATGCAACAGTAAAAAGGACGTGTAAGCATATTATTCATCATTTATATGATTTAAATTTTTTTGTTAATTTGTTTCCTATAGAACATGTGGTTTCAGTCTAAAAGTATTTATTTAGTATTAAAAATATCACACAAAACAATAAATTCTAATTATTTTCTTAACTATCTTACATATGGAGATGTTCGACCGATTACTGTTAATGATAACTATATTTAATTTGTTGTTACGAAACATTAAAATAAATTCGACGGATCTAAAAAATAGAGAACTCGAAAAAAAAAGAGTTAAAAATATCCCTTTTTTGTATGAAATATTCTAATTATAGTAACCGATTTTGAACAAAAGAAAAAAAAAAGTTATGACCCTTCCGTTTGGTCGGAAGTTTTCGTAATTTTCATCTGCAAATTGGGATTCTAACATTTTCCGATTCCAAATTATAAATTTCATAAGGGTGTATCTCTCTCAATCAGCCATTTGATCTCGACCTTCGTCATCCGGTATTGCATCATAGTTTGGTTGTGTTATATATTTATGTTTTTATATATAATATATTCATCGTGTTTCGAATTTCTTATAAAACGTGATGATTTAGGTCTTGATTATGAACAAATTGATCGATAATTGATAAATGTTTTTGTTTTTTAAAATATTACCCTAATCAGATTTTCTCATGCAATTTGATTTCTTTGATCTCACCCTTGCAGCATATGGGTATGCAAATCACCCTTAATTTTGATATCATTGTCATATTATCGATTTCATTGTTGGAAATGGTGATTTTTTAAATTTGTTTAATTCTTGGTTTTCATCCAAAAAAAAATCCCATTCAAAGATTACAAAAATCTAATTCGATCTTTGATCAATTTTGTGGTTGTGTTTATCGTCACATAAATCTATAACCGCTGTGGATTGTATCTTAATACGATCATTGTAATCACATATATATATATATATAATTTGTAATCATATATATATATATATATGTGTGTGTGTGATGGTAACAGATGGCGAAGATAATGCTGGGGGCGCATACGGTGAAGAGCCATGGAGCGAAGGTGGCCCGAGAACATCTACACGACTGGCTCATCCTGATGGCGCTCGGCCTCATCGACTTGGCCCTCAACCTCGTCGAACCCTTCCACCGTTACATCGGCCCCGACATGTTGACCGATCTCACTTTCCCTTTCCACCCCGACACCATCCCCATGTGGGCTGTTCCGGTATAATTATATATATGGCATGACATTTATTACATTTATTTATTTATTTGTTTAATTTTACATGTATTAATCATTCTTTTAATTTTGGTTTGTAGATTTTGTGCGTGCTCGTGCCCGTAACTGTTTTCACCATCTATTATTACTTCCGGAGGGATGTTTATGACCTCCATCATGCCATCCTCGGTAAACCATATATTACATAGATGCATGCATGCATGCGTACATACGTTTCTTGTATATTGAACGTGTGTGTGTATATATATATATATAGGTCTTGGATTTTCTTGTCTTGCGACCGCTGTCACGACCGATTCGATCAAGGATGCGGTCGGTAGGCCCCGGCCTAACTTCTTTTACCGATGTTTTCCCGACGGAAAATCGGTATGTAAAATCGTAACGAAACATTAAACCGAAAAAATTAAGCTCGATTTTAATTAGGGTTTTAGTTGTGGATATTATTAACATTGTTGAATCCGAAAGAAATGCAGAAATTCGACCCCATCACTAGGGATGTTGTGTGTCACGGAATTCACCGGATTATTAAAGAAGGCTACAAGAGTTTTCCGAGCGGTCACACTTCATGTACGTATATTAAATTAAAATCGGTTAGTTTCAGTATATGTTTATTTCAGTCTAATCGAAACGCATACAATAACCGAAATCCAACCAGAAAGTTATCAGTTCAGATCGATTTTTCGTACATGATCTTAATTTATATGTTACGGACATTTGGTCCAACTAAACCGAAAGGCTATTGGTAAATTCATATTCCATTTAATCTCGGTTTGATTGGGTAAATTCATATATGCAACTTCAATTCGGTTCACTTTCCATACCTACTATTGGGTAAATTCGGGTAGAGAAAGATCGGTATAATTCGTTGATGGAACGTTTTCGGTTTAACCCGGTTTGGTTCCGGTATACGCAGGGTCATTCGCCGGTTTAACGTTCCTGGCGTGGTACTTGTCGGGGAAAGTCAAAGCGTTTGACCGGAGAGGACACGTGGCGAAGCTGTGCCTGGTGTTTTTGCCGATCTTGATAGCGACGCTTGTCGGGATAACACGTGTCGACGATTACTGGCACCATTGGACCGACGTCTTCGCCGGAGCTTTCATCGGCTCCGTCATCGCCGCCTTCTGTTACCTCCAGTTTTTCCCATACCCTTACGACGATAACGGTGCGTATTTACATCTTTGCCAATTGTTGTTGTGCACATATATTATCATTTATATATTTTTATTTTCTCCTATTGCGTCTCAATTTTTGCTAAGAGAGGATAAAATAGGTATATAAAAAATGTAAAATGTAACCAATGGAAATGCATTTGCTTGCAGTTAGCTAGAAGATCAAAATTTTTAGTTATGGACATGGGCAGACTTTGAAAAATTTATCATTGGGGGCAATATAACATTTACTATAATTTAAGAGACAATTTTAAATTTATTGTAGGGGTATTTATCAAATTATGTAAATAAAATTTTAAAATAAAAATAATGGGAGCATAGGACCCATTACTAATAACTTACGCCCGCCTTCATGAAATATGAATTGGTTTTATAAATTGGTTCGCTTGATAAGTTTTCTTTCCTAGGGTTAAATGTAAATGTCTTTTTTTTTCCGGGTATATATAATAGGATGGGCGCCGCATGCATATTTTCGAATGCTGGCGGAGAAGAGCGGCAGAGCCACCACGATGCCGCGGAGTATTTCTCGAGCGGAGCTGGACGACGACGTCGAGGCAGTGGATCCCACTTCGCCTCACGACCACCATCGTCGCCGGGATAGTACCGACTCCGAATTTTGAAAACTTTTTTCTGAACCAAAGTTTGTATCAAAAATTGTAAATCTGTATCATAAATATACATATAAACCCAAATTAAGTAACTTAATGGTAAGATAACATGCAAAACATGTTTTTATCTTGAGTTCAAATCTAAATATAGGAAAGAACATTTACCCATACTTTTCAAGTCTTTTGAAAAATATAGTTGGATTTAAAAACATTTGTATTATTAATATATATATATATATAAAAGAATTTAAAAAGGCAACTTTGTGTTTATATTTCTAAAGCTTAGACAGATATAATGATATGGTTCAGAGTTTGAGATTTTGGGTTTGTGTATAGTATTAGCTGTGTATTTTCCCTTCCGGTTTAATTAGATTGAATTTTGCAAACCAGATGTTTACCGGTTTGGTTTTCTCCGGTTAAGTGTGAGATCATCATTAACATAAAATAACCCCAAGTTGCTCCCTCGTGTTCCGCTTTTCACTTGCAGTACCCGCCTCGTATCCGAAGCAAGCAAAGTGACTTCAAAGCCCAATTTCATATTCTTATTTTTACTCTACTATTTACAATTTTTTTTTAATTTACAATTGTTATATATACACACACACACACATATATATATATACATACACTAATACACGTATAGACACGTACGTAATCGAAAGATGTTTGTTTCTTCAAACTTGTACTATACTTTTTTTCCCACTTCTAAGTAAAAATATTTAATTAATCAAAACTTTAAGTCCTGCCAAATATAAAATCAAGTAAAAAGTCTACATAGATAAAATCAGCATTCGGCCGTCATAATTTCCACTACCGACTTTTAACAAACAATAAAATTCCACTACCCACGTTTTTCATATATCGATTTAATGATTTCTTAAATTTATATATTTTAATGCATAAAAAACGTAGATATTTGACACAGTGTCCAGATTTTTGTACCTATGTTTTATTATTCCAAAATTCACGTGAAAATTAGAGAGATTTTGGGGAAAATGAAAGTGAAACGTCCGGTACAAGTAAACCGGACACGGTTAACGAAAATTATCCACATGGGCTTGGGTTTAAGTTTCCAAGACGGTCCAGATGCATTCCGCCTTCTCAGGGTCCAGTTCACCTGAACAGCCATAATATTATTAAATATTATTCCCTTTCTTTATTGGCCCAATATATTTCATGGTTATATATATATATATATATATATATAAAATTCTACAATGAATATTATTTATTTTAAATGATTACAAAATCTAGATCTTCAAAAGCTATGCAGAAAACTATAGTGATGTGTAGATTCGGTATAACAGGGGAGCTGGTACTTTTTGTTGTCATTATCTCCGTTAATAAATTATAAAATTGGTACGAACCATACAGATGCATATCTGGCAATGAATCATGTGTTAGTGTTGCCAGTTCTGCGTAGAATCTAATGTTTCAATTTAATACTATAATCATAAATAAGATCTCAATTAAAATAAATTATTAAAAACAACCATCAGATCTAAAAATTCATCAAATCTATAGATTTGTTCGAAAATTAAATGATAAATAATTATATTTCCTATTGATTTAATAATCGTTTTTCTATTATAGTTGGAATCAAATTAATTAAACACAAATCAAATATATAAAATAATTACAAAAGCAAATTAAAACAAAATATAATGTAAGAAATTAATTTATTTTATACAAATGGAATAGAATTAAATAAAAAATAATAAAAAAAAATATTTATTTATTTTATAAATAGTTAGAAACAAAATATAATGGAAACTGGATCACAAACAAAAAAACCTAACAAAATCTACAAATCAAGAAACTTATACGACTAATATGGATGTTTAATACGGATATTTGAACTGATGTCCAAATGATTCTTAGATAAGTATTAAATATTTTATTAATGGATAATTATATTTTATCCAAATCATATAAAACTGAATCAATTTTAAAAACATATTATAACATTTCTAATTTGTTTAAGTTATAGTAATCCTATTTAATCACTTGGGGGAAAAATAGAAATGAAAATTGTAGTCCGATGTTGAGATTAATTAATAAATTAATATTTTATAATTTTATATTGGCCCATAATGTTTTATTCATTGAAATTCAGTCCCAATAAGCTGATTTATTATATATAAAATCTTTAACCAATGCATCCGTCGTTATCGAACATATGGAGACCCCAGTTTCCTCTGTACCCCAACCCAACCCTCTTCCTACTTCCTCCGCCTCCGCCGCCGCCGCCGCCGTCACAGCGGCGATTCCGGTGACGGTGAAGTCGGCGGGAACCAGTGTACAACAGGTCGAGAGCTCGCCACGAGCTCCGGCGAAGGTGATTGATGCCGGTGGAAATGTGGAGGCTTTGGCGGCGATTCCCTGCGCCAAGCTCCGGCTCATGTGCAGCTATGGAGGACACATCATGCCTCGGCCACACGACAAGGCCTTGACGTACGTCGGCGGCGAGACACGCCTCGTGGTGATCGATCGTCACTCGTCTCTGTCATCGTTCCGGTCACGCCTCTCTCGTATGCTCCTCAATGGTCGAGCCTTCACGCTCAAGTACCAGCTCCCCAACGAAGACCTAGATTCGCTCGTCTCCATCACCACCGATGAAGATCTCGAGAACATGATCGAAGAGTACGACCGCGTGACGTCGTCCGCCGCCGTGGCGTCGGGAGCGCCGGCGTCGCAACGGATCCGGTTGTTCCTCTTCGCGAATAAGCTCGAGACCGCTGCAACGATGGGATCTCTGCTCGACGGAGCGAAATCGGAGACCTGGTTCGTTGATGCTCTGAATCAGTCCGGTCTTCTTCCTCGGGGGTTGTCGGATTCCGCTGCCGTCGGTAACTCCTTGTTGAATCTCGACGACGCGAGCACCGGAGAGGCGGCCGAGATGCAAAATCTAGAGACAAATGTTGGTGGAGAGAACAAAAAACCGGTGGATACGGTTGCTAGTGGAGCGATTCCGCATAACGAGATCCATTTGAGCTCGATGCCTGATTCTCCAATGCTCGAAACCGCAAGTTCTTCGTACGGATCTTCCTCTTCCACGCCGTCGATGGCGAACTTGCCTCCGATTCGTGTTAGGGTTAGCGAAGAACAAAGGATCGAGGAACAATTTGCGCATATGAATTTCTCGAACGTGCACGTTCAGAGGCACTTGGAAGATGGCGCTGGCTTGATGGTGGCTCGGCCTCCGATGATTCCGCCGGCGGCAATGACCGATGCGGCGGCTGCGGCGGCGATTTACGGCGCAGCTCCTGACGGTGCCTGTGGCGGTATGTCTGGTGTTTGTCAGGCTCCGTTGGAAGACGACAGATCGGATCCGAGTCTGTCGGCGGGTTACAGGAAACCGCCTTCATCAAGTTTCAGTGCCTCCGAGAACTGGCGCAGGATATGGCTTGGCTTCCCCTGATTCTGTGGCAAGGTATTTAGTCTTCTTACTATAATCACTTTGCCTTCATTTCCATTGTCTGTTTCACCTTAGGCATACTCAGACACCATGCTTGAAGAACCGATTGTATTCTAATGACACATAAATGTGTTGCTTTAAGGAGTCTCTCCAGGTAGAAAGATCATTGGTCTGTGTCATGCTGATTGAAGTATATGGTATATTATTCGTTTGTGAGAGAAATCATAGCATTGTTTTCCTGATTTCGGGCTGTTTTCCTTGGGCAACTCTCCTATTTTCTCTCTATTTGTTACTAGAAAATGTTTGAATCCCATGGCTTTCTTCTGTTCTTCCTGGATCCGGGTTTATCTTATGCACCGATACCGGATACTGATCACCAAGATAGGTTTGTATATGTGGTGATTATGTTGAAAGATCTCTGGTTCGAGTTAGAACAGATCTAGAATGTTACTCGTAGCTGGATATATTTGCTTATGCTGTCATTTCATTTGGGTTCTACAAAATGATGCATTTCAACAGTTTTATCCAGTGTGTCTTGAATTTGGATTTGCCTTTCAAGTTAGATATTTGACTCTGTTCTTTCTGTGGTGTATGATCAATTATTCGGGTTTTACTCTGCATTGCAATAGCAATCGTCATTAGAGTTTGGACAGTCTTTCACACTGATACCAAATTCTGATATTTGACATCATTCCTGACTTTCTTCGTATTATATATGCAGTGATAGTAGCATTTCTTCTACTACATTTCCTAAGCCAATGTACTACCAAGACCAAGCTCAAACTCAAGCTCAAGCTCAAGCTCAAGCCCCACCGAAAGGCACCCCGATACAGCCCGAGACCACGTCGGTTCAGCCGGTTGCATATGCAGCCATGGACCAACACCAGACACCGCCGCCTCAGGTTCAGCAACCGTACGTTCAGTACATCCCTCACCCCTCTCAGTACATCCCGGTCTACCCTCATCAGCATCAGAACTATCCGGTTTACGTAATGTCCGTCCCTCAATCTCAGCCCTATGTTTCCACAGCTACTCCCCCTCTTTATCCGAACTCCAAACCCGGCTCAAACCCTAAATCCGAAAACCCTCAAAACGTTTACCGGACCGCTCTACCTCCAAACCAACCTCAGCAGGCCCTTCAGCTTCAGCAGCCGGCTCCTGCTCAACCGCAGTACGTTGGTTATTCTATGGTGCCACATCATCATACCGCAAACGCTAATTACAGCGGTTATGAGTACTCGAATGCTACACACGAGCCGGCATACTACCAGGTGCAACCGCCGATTTCTGCGTCTGCGACTGCGATTCCCTTGGCCTCTCAATACCAGAGTATGACCCCAGCTGCGGCTGGGGGTGGCTCTTGAAAGCAACAAGCATCACATTGCCGCGTCTGCGTCTCAACCGCTATGAACCGCTGCTTCTGCGTTTCAAATCATGGGCGTCAGAAGATTCAGAAACAAAAGGGGAGCTATAAGTATAAGACTACAACGCTTTGAATTTGCTTAATTACGGTATTATTTCAAAGGGGTAGATAATAATAGGTTATGCTTTTGGCTTTCTCGGCTTCTTAATCTCATGCTAATGTCTCTCCTTATTCTGAAATTTAAAACATGTTGGACGATTTTCCTTTTAAGTATAATATTTGGTTTAATAAATAAAATGATGTATGGTTTATGTATAAAATATCTGTTTAATAACTTTGTCCAGAAATTATGTGATACGAAAATGCTCCTAATATAATTCTCGTTTCATATTTCTTCCCAATCGTATGCGTATATTATGATATTAGACAACCTCGTAGACATATTTGAAATGCCCTAAATGAAATCGAATTTAAAAATAAGAAAATATATATTGTGATATTATAATGATGGTTGGTAGTGGTGTAGACGGCACGGATAAGGAGTAGTTTCTCGAATATCATTAAATCAGAGTGATACGGAAATAGATCGAATGCATTGGAATAAAAGAGATACGAGAGTTGTATATGTATGGTACTCTACAATTTAATATAAGTTAAAAGAATTAATTGAACTTGTTAATAATTAACAAGATGTATCTAAACAAGTATAAATATAGGACTATACGGTGTAAGATAAATTAAAAAGAATTAGTTAAGTTAATTATAATAATAAGATACGCCTAATTTTTTGATTGATTATTAGGAGAAAAATCTAAAATTAAATAGGGGTGAGCGTTTCGGGATTCAGTTCGGAATTTTAGCGGTTCGGTTCGAGAACGGTTTATTCGGTATTATAAAATTTGTACCAAATTAGTACCGTATATTATTCGGTTCGGTTCGGTTCGGTATTATGACGGTTCGGGACGGTACGGTACTAATAAATAAGTACCAAATAAGAACCGAAATAAAAACGGTTCGGGACGGTTCATGACATATTTATAATTCATATAATATAAAAGTAAAGAGATTCAACATAATAATTTTATACAACAAAACAAAAGTTTCGAACTTGTAAATTTGGAAAAAATTCAACATTAATCTCAATGCATTATGCAAACAAACTCTTTAACATTAGTAAATATCATAATTAACTATTAATATTAAATATTTTTTAATTAAAAAATAAAAATACCGAAATACCGTTCGGTATTTTCCGAACCGAACCGTTCCCGAACCGTTCGGTATTTCAAATTTCGTACCGTTCGGTATTTTTATATAATACCGAACCGAACCGAAACCGAATTAATCGGTTCGAGACCAGATTCCCGAACCGAACTGTCCACCCCTAAAATTAAACGTGTTAATTCTATAACAATTTAAATATGGGTGATCTAATTGGAAATGTCTCGATATACGAGTGAGTAAAGTCAAAATATGTTAAAAGATCTCGTATTGGAGTTTCAATGTTGCGTAGCGAGTACGAGTCATATATGTTTATTATATATTTTCTTGAAAAATTTAATATTTTATATAAACTATTAAATTTAGCATTTGTTAGGCAAGTATTTCAATATATGCGGATTCTATTTAAAAAAACTTTTAGATTCTACACTTTTTTTTTATTTGTAGAATTTTGTGATTTTTAAAATTGCGGACCTCATTTGAAACTTTTAAAAATATAATAAATCTCTAAAGGATCTAAAATCTGAATTTGTTACATAAATAACAAATCTTGAAAATCATATACCATGCATGAATCAAGATATAAATGGATCAAAAAAAAAAAAAAAAAAAACTAAGATGCATCGCCTCTATCTGGATCGGAGGCTCTAAGGTAGTGTCAAGACCGTAATTTTTTGCCCGTCTTCGTTTATAGAGCCCAATGGGTGTTGATCGAATCCCTCCACCTAAAACCCTAAATCTCTGAATCCGCCATGAGAGGAGCTCTCTTCAGAAACCTCTCTCTCTGTGCTCGCAGAGCTCTTCTCTCCCCTCGTGTTCCCTGTCCGAGCCCCGCTACTGTCCCATTTCCTGCGGCCGTTGTCGCCGCAGCTCCTCCGAGACTCAGATTCTTCTCGTCGGAATCTGACTCTTCTGGCGATAATGCGAATCCGGCTTCCGAGTCTTCGGTGGTTCCGGAATCCGACAAGAAAGATATCGTCGTTGAGGATGTGAGCAACAAAGGTGAAACATTTTTCTTCTGGTTTTGCTCTGTGTGTTGTTTGAAATGAATGGAAACGATGAGAGATTTGCCGAAGGACACTTTCCGGTTATTCTTATTAGTAATCCTAGAAACCTTAGTGTCGCAATCAGTTTCCCATATTTCTCCTACGTGGGCCTGTGACATTTCCACATTTCGTGTTTTCTATTAATATGATCTCGTTGATCTTGAATGAACCCGTCGATGTATTTTCTTTTTTCAGATTTTGATGTATATGTCCAAGCCCCCTGTGTGGCTTAAAACGTTTGTTCATTGTCTCAGAGCTGAAAACTCGACTGGAGCAGTATTTCAACCAGGGCAACGAAGAGGCATTGCCTGGAGTTTTGGAAGCACTTATGAGAAGAAGGCTTGCGGACAAACACGAAGAGACAGACGATGAATTGATGGATGAGCTCCAGACACAGCCCTTCCAAAAGGTGGACGACGAAGATTTTGAGAATGATTTCGAGGAGGCACATTCTACTGATGAGGAACTTGAGGATCTGTACAATGCTCCGGAATATGTTATGCAAAAGATGGGAAAGGATGAATTTTTCAACATGGACGATAAGAAGTGGGATGACATGATCAGGGAGGCAACCGAACATGGATATCTGAAGGACACTAAGGAGTGCGAGGAGATTCTCGAGGATATGCTCAGCTGGGATAAGCTTCTTCCCGGTATGCCATTTACGTAAAAGAAATGTCTTCCTAATCCATCGTTTCAAATCTTTAAGCATAGTTGTGTTGCAACCTATTAGGATGTTTCTACTGGATGTGTTCTATCTTTCTTTCCCGCTTGATCTTTTTAGAAGTTTAGGGTGTCTTGTGATACATTGTCATTGCTGCAGCTAAACATATTCCTTACAGATGGAGAGAAGCAAATATGCTATTGTCGAAGTTTAGATATTGTTCAAGGGATGGTTACTTTGAGAACTTTCGAATTTGAAACTTGTTAGGATTGCTTGAATACGTCTCCTTGTACTTTCTATTTTCCTCCTGATTCTTCGATTGGTAGTAACTTGTAAGGTTTTAGGCCGACTGATAGTAAATGGTGGATCAAATGTACTTTTCCTAATTGGACTGGAGTAACACTTGTCTATTTAGATTTTGTAGGTTCCATGAATTTTGTTTTAATATGATGGATTAAATGGTTTCTTAGTGAGCCATAGCTTTGGTTGTTCCAAATTCTTCTTCCCGATATATGCTGAATATCACTTTATCAGGATCACAATGAGCACATTCTTCTGTTCACCGTGGTTTTAAGTTAGCATGTATATACGTAACTGCTGCATATTCGGTTTGCGTTATTATAAACATTAGGAAAATCTTCTAATTGTCTCAGATGACTTGAAGAAAAAAGTCGAAGATAAGTTTAATGAGCTCGGGGATATGTGTGAAAGAGGTGAGCTCGAGCCTGAAGAAGCTTATGAACGTTTCAAGGAATTCGAAGATGAAATGGTCTTGCAATACGGGGAGCAAATGGAAGCGGAGGGACCTCCTGAGTTTGACAATGAGGCTGTGCCCGACAATAAAAAGGACCAAGATGACGACCCTCCTGGCGAGGGTCCCATCCTTACGTGGAAATCACGCATCGTCTTTGGCCCGGGTGGCGATGCATGGCATCCAAAGAACCGGAAGGTGAAAATGTCTGTGACTGTAAAGGAGATTGGGCTCTCAAAGCATCAGTCCAGAAGGCTGAGGGAGCTTGTCGGGAAACGGTACAATCCCGGGAAAGACGAGCTTACAATCACCAGTGAGAGGTATATAATTGGCTGAGGAACCACGTTAAACAAAAAGAAACATGAAATAATAATCTTGGTCTGAATATAAGTAAATTGTGCAGGTTTGAACACAGAGAGGAGAATAGAAAAGACTGCCTAAGAACGCTCTATGGGCTGATTGAGGAAGCTGGAAAAGCGAACAAGATAGCAGAGGACTTGAGAACTTCGTACGTGAAGCAAAGACTGAAAGCCAATCCAGCGTTTATGCAGAAATTACAAGCCAAGATCACGAGGTCCAAAGGATCAGACGCCGTCAGCGGATAAGAAACTTTCGGGTTCGTACCCGCCTTCTGTTTCCCTTTTGGATTGAAAGAAGAACAACAGATGTTTTCCCTCTGATATTCTGCTTGTCTAGCAGGCAATAACATATGAATGCTGGTGATTGTTTGCTTCTCACAGGGTTTAGGAGTTTAGGTTACCGGGTGGTTTGTCTTTTGTCGGGAATAACATGTTCGTTAAGTATTGGTCAGATCCATGCATTGTGGAATTGCCGAATTGGCGGTAAGTTGTCAGAGTCTTAGAGCAAAGAAAGATTCAGTAGGGAACGTTGAGTGCTGTTGAAGGGCTTTTATACAATTAATATTATTGCAAGCATAGTTTAAGACTGAATCCACCACTTCATCAATATGTGTGTATATATATATAAAATATAACATGTGAGAGAGAGTTGTGAAGAAGACTGAATCCACCACTAAAACTAAGGCTGCTTATGGTTATGGATTCCTGCTTCCTTTTCCCACCCCCATGAATATAAACTGAACATGTAATATAATATATGTATATATATATATATATATATATATATAGAGAGAGAGAGAGAGAGAGAGAGAGAGAGAGAGAGAGAGAGAGAGGGAGGGAGGGAGGGAGAGACCGAAATTTGCTTTCTGGGTGGAAAGGCAGCTATAAACGCATATATTCCAAACACAAGGTTGAATTAGATTTTATATTTTATATATACATATATAAATTCGTTTTTTTTTCCTACAAACAATTTGTTGTGATAGCAACTAGCAACCCAACAAATTTCTTTGTGATTCAGCCCACAAATAGTATTTGGACAAATCGGATCGCAACGATTAATTACTATAAATCAATATTTAGAAATATAAATAAAAAAGGGAAAATCCCAAAAAAAAACACTGGGTTTTTCAATTTTGACAAAAAAAACACTGAATTTTATTTTTTATCAAATAAACATTAAATTTTTTAAACGAATCTAACAAAACACTGAACTTTTTAAGTGATCCAAAAAATATATAAACTTTTCTCCGATTACCAAAAAAATATTAAACTTTTTTAGTGATCCAAAAAAATACATGAATTTTTTTCGATTGTAAAAATACTAAGAAAAATAATCTGACGTGTTTGCATCTGATTGTGTCACGTCAGTCATTTTGTTTATTTTGACAATCGTTGAAGAGTTAAGTATTTATTTTGTCAAATTTAAAAAAGTTTAATGTTTATTTGATAAAAAAATTGATAAAAAATAAAGTTCAATGTTTTTTTTATCGAAAAGGTCAGTGTTTCTTTTTTTCAGTGTTTTTTTTTTCAAATAAAAAAAGAAACACCTACTTTTCATCCACAAGAATGATACATTAAAAAACTAATATATATATATATATACATATATATATATATATACTGTATATAATGAGCCACTTATGTCTTTACACTTTATAAAAGCAAAAAGGAAAAAAAAAAAGGAAGGTTACAGATCTTCTATAAGAAATATGTATCATCGTCACCATCTCCACACCAAATAATCTGCAAAATTTTCTTCAAAACCACCATGGACGACAACATACTTGTCCCCATAGAAGAAGAATCTCCTCACAGATCGCAGCATGTCCCCGTTTCATCGCTAAGTTCCAAAAACGCCGCCGCCAGAATTGCGTTCGGCGTTTGCTGCTTCTGCGTTTCGTGCCCTCTCTGCGTTCTGTGGTGCTGCGTCAAGCAGCCTTGCACCCTCGCTCTCAGAGCTGCCCGAAACGCCAGACGTCGCTTCAGTTTCTGCGTTTGCGGCAAGAGGGTCTCCGCTGCTGATTACTCTTCCTTCTCCGATATCGATTCCGATGAAGTCCACTGTCATCATCTTCATCATTGTTCTAAGCGAATTCAATGATTTGTTGTATCGGCTTTGTTATTTGTAAACACTATACCCAGAAAATAGATCGGCTCCGTTGGTAATGGGCCTAATTGGGCTTTATAAGCCCAACAAGAGAATCCCGTAATACTGTAATTTACTAGCCAACGATTTGATTGGGCCAAAAGGCATTTTTAGGCCCATTAATGAGATAATTACTACGAGTGAGAATATTATCGTTTTAATTTGTAAAAAAAAAATTGAAAAATCGGACTTTTTGCGGTGATTTTTGTGTGTGGACAAATATCGCACAATCTCGATAGATAATTGCAAGAAATAGGAATATCTATAACGTAATACACGTGGCGCTGTTTCATTGGTTACTCGCATGAACACCAGCAAAGCTTGGAACTCAGATTATGCAAGAATCTATTTGTGTGTGTGTGTCAGTGTGTCTTCCGATGGAATTGGAGCACGTGCGAATTAAGGAACTCAGGCTCCACAGCCGCCGCCGCAACCGCCTCCGCCGCATCCGGCTCCGCAACCGCCGCCACCGTACGTGTTGGTGTCGCCGTGATTGGCTTTGTCTTTGGGGAGTCCTTCGGCGCAAGAGAATATCAGAGCCGAGATTATGCAAACTCCGACCAGAGCTAAGAACAAGACATGGTAGACATAATTCGACGAATCTAACGGTGATCCTGCTGCGATGTTCATCAGATCCTCTCTCTCTCTCTCTCTCTCTCTCTCTCTCTCTCTCTCGGATAATATGGACGAGACTAATCGTGTGAATATAAATGATATATATATATATATATATATATATATATATATAGGTGATGAAAGGTCAAACGTTGACCCAATGATCTAGTTTTTAATATACTCTCCTTATTATCAATTATAAAAATCATATTACAACATCATATTGATTTATTTTATGATATTTGAGCATTATTATATATTTTGTTTGAATAATTATAATTTGGAATTTCTCATTTTTCTCTATATATTAACTCTACCAAAAGGTAGTCAAGGGATGATGATGATTTGACAATCAAGGGTGTTACCTTTTAATGTATATGTACCTTTTCTTTTGTACAAATTTGACAATGCGATTAAAAATAGAAATATTTTCATACAAGGCGAATTTCTTGTCCATTTTATTTGGTATCTTCTGGCATATATATATATATATATATATGTTAGAGGATATTAAGGAATAATCCAAGATATTATGCGATCTTTGATTATATTGTATTTTACGTATATGTAACCCTAATATTATTACTATATATTGTAAGCAAAGTACCGAGGAAAGATGAGGGAAATTTACTAAGTTTCATGGTATCAGAACGATACCCTAATTCTCTCTCTTGAAACCACCGCCGACCTTGCTCTCTTTTTTTCTTCTTCTTCTTCCATCTTTGTCTTCTTCCTCCCTCAACTTCTATCTCTTCCTCATGGTAACCATGGAAACCGACAATGCTCTTTCCGAAAAACCCTTTGGCGTGAGTAATATCAAAACTCACATCCCGATCACGCTTGACATGGAAGAATTCAACTATGACGCATGGCGGGAACTGTTTGAAACACACTGCCTCAGTTTTGACGTCATGGGACATCTCAACGGAACCGTGCGTGCAGTAGGCGAAACAGACACGCATTGGGCAAGGATCGACGACCTTGTCAAATTGTGGATCTATGGGACTATATCCAAATCCCTACTCACTGCCGTGCTAAAGAAGAAAAGCACCGCACACGACGTGTGGACACGGCTAGAAAACCAATTCCGTGATAACAAAGAAGCCAGGGCAATACAACTCGAGCATGAGTTGCACAACCTCAACATTGGGGATCTCTCGGTACATGACTACTGCCAACGTCTCAAGAAACTCTCTGATCTCTTAGCCAATATCGACGCCGAGGTATCAGACATATCCCTTGTGATGCATATGCTAAATGGGCTAAGCGAGAAATACGACAACATTGTCAATGTGATCAAGCACAAAACCCCATTCCCATCGTTCGAAGATGCGCGCTCCATGCTTACCCTAGAGGAACAACGGCTATCCAAGACCTCCCGGCATCAGCCATGAAATGTTGATCACTCCTCCTCTCCGAATGTGTTGTACACGGCTGCTGCTCCGCCGAACAACTCTCACGGTCAAGCTCAGGTCTCCATCTCCATGGGGATTCAACCATCGTGGTGGCCGCACTGGTGGTCGTAGAGGCCGCGTCTCTAGAGGTCGACGATACTACAACAATAGCCACAATTGGAATCCTCCGCAATGGCCGACTTATGCACCGAACCCATGGCAGTACCCGGGCTATTCTCCCAGTATACTTGGACCACCACCGGCTGCACCATCACCGCCACGGCATTCCCCGCCACAATGGCATTCGACAGCCTCTCCATCCATGCCGTCTGAACAAGCAACGTCACTGGCTCATGCATTAAACACAATGACACTTCAAAATCCGGCGGATCATGCATGGTATATGGACTCGGGAGCAACTGCACATCTCACGTGTTGGGTTTCCTGGGATCTCATGAGCGAATCTAATTCCTAAGAGATCGATTCTAGGGTTTGCGTAGCGGATATAAAACAAAAATTTTAATGAAACCCTAGAACCATGCTACTATTGAATCATAGAAACGTTAGAACACTTACCTCAATCGATCCGGGGCCTGTATCAATTGATCTGTTCGTCCGATCACTCTAGGCAGGAAGAATACCTCGCCCTCTACACGTATCCACACGTCGGGATGGATTCCAACACCTTGGAACTTGTCTGCTAGGACTAGAGATCTCGATCTCTCTTGTGTGCAAGGTTTTTGGAGGCTTAGGGTTTTATTTTTCTTCTTTTTTCTTCTTTTTTTTCTTTTTTTTTTCTTCACCTAAAACCCTAGAAGACATTCTCCTTATATAGACTTTCCAAAAATCCTAATTTGACAAGGAATAGATTACTAGGAATCCTAATCTAATTAGGTTTCCTAAACCTATTAGAATTCTAATCTCATTAGGTTTCCTAGATGTAATAGAATTCTAATCTCATTAGGATTCCTATACATAATAGGATTCCTAATCCCATTAGGATTCCTATTCCAATTAGGAATCTCAATCCAATTAGGATTCCTAATCGGGATAATATAGCACACGTACTTGTCCATCCCTATTGTGTATGACCCTGTAGGCTCATCCGGAATAGCAGTAAAACGCAGAATCTCCATTCCGCTAATACAAGTCATAGGCGGTCTCTAGCAAGACACTATGACTACCTATCTCGAATAGAGTTTGTTTGTGATCATACGAAAGCCAGTGATGATTCCGACTGATGATCCTTTTGTATCGCGATATCATATGTCGAACATAAGGCATGGACAAGCCACCTTATCTGATTCGACTGCTTTCTCGTTCACTGAGTTCGACTGTCTGAAATAGACGACGTTCGTCTATAGTGCGGCCACACATTTCTACAGTCTTGCTCACACGAGGGGCCCAACGATATCTCTCTCTTTTACGAGAGGTACAAATCCCGTATTGACTATCTACAATCCAGTACATGATTCGTTTCGTACCTGATACACGCCTTTATAGTCCTCCTGTTACGCAGGACGTTTGACGTAATCAAAGCACGCAACTCCTCATGTTGGATTCTGTAGATATCTCAGGTCTTAGGATCCAATCATAGAATCGTCGTATGAGATTCAAGTCATGACGCTAGTCCATGTGACAATCTCATGCGGGTCAGTCCAGTATTCCGTTCTGCAACGAATACCTATGATTGTGATCGTATCCAATACCTATGATCATCTATGAATGATACTAAACTCCCTAGTCTTATGTCATTATGGGAATAACGACATAATAAGACTAGTATGATGTGTGATTGATGATCATTGTTGGGTTTCCTGGGATCTCATGAGCGAATCTAATTCCTAAGAGATCGATTCTAGGATTTGCGCA
>NW_010966178.1:1135927-1151748 GCF_000463585.1 Tarenaya hassleriana
CGTTCCAGACCTTCTGGAACGGACAGACCGCGCACTCTGGACCGTCGGGTCTGGACTTGGTGGACCGTCCATTCTGGACTTCCGGTCCGTCCGTTCCAGACCCTTCTGTCTCGGTTTTTCATCGTTTTCTCGTGCGGTTTCGTCATTCCCTGCGTGTATGACCCTGTAGGCTCATTCGAATAGCAGTATAACCCGAAATCTCTATTTCGGGTATACAAGTCATAGGCGGTCTCTAGCAAGACACTATGACTACCTATCTCGAATAGAGTTTGTTTGTGATCATACGAAAGCCAGTGATGATTCCGACTGATGATCCTTTTGTATCGCGATATCATATGTCGAACATAAGGCATGGACAAGCCACCTTATCTGATTCGACTGCTTTCTCGTTCACTGAGTTCGACTGTCTGAAATAGACGACGTTCGTCTATAGTGCGGCCACACATTTCTACAGTCTTGCTCACACGAGGGGCCCAGCGATATCTCTCTCTTTTACGAGAGGTACAAATCCCGTCTTGACTATCTACAATCCAGTACATGATTCGTTTCGTACCTGATACATGCCTTTATAGTCCTCCTGTTACGCATGACGTTTGACGTAATCAAAGCACGCAACTCCTCATGTTGGATTCTGTAGATATCTCAGGTCTTAGGATCCAATCATGGAATCGTCGTATGAGATTCAAGTCATGACGCTAGTCCATGTGACAATCTCATGCGGGTCAGTCCAGTATTCCGTTCTGCAACGAATACCTATGATTGTGATCGTATCCAATACCTATGATCATCTATGTGATCATCAATCACACATCATACTAGTCTTATTATGTCGTTATTCCCATAATGACACAAAACTAGGGAGTTTAGTATCATTCATAATGATACATGGATTTCATAACAGATCTAGCATGCAGGAACATGTAATGAACAAGATACTCTCATAAAAAAACATATAGAAAGTATCAATACATCGAATGTATCTGAACAAAGCTCATAATCAGTACATCATAGAGCACTAAACCAACATCACGAACCAGCCAGGTAACCTTCGAACCGTTTTTAATTCGAGCATTATTCCCTCTGTCACCGTCGGTGATGGATCTTTACTCCCTGTCCACCAAACCGGTCACACTACCATCTCCTCATCCAACCGACCATTGTCTTTACGTAATGTTCTCGTCACACCATCCATTATCAAAAACCTTGTCTCCGTTCATCAATTCACGTCTGATAATAATTGTTCTATTGAGTTTGACCCCTTTGGCTTCTCTGTTAAGGATCGTCCAACACAACGGACTCTTCTTCGATGTGATAGCACCGGACCCTTGTACCCAATTATGGCTCCAACAAACACTCCGCCTTCCCTGCCAATTGCACTCACGGCCACAACACCCACCATATGGCATCGTCGTTTGGGTCACCTGGGCAACTCTGTCTTCACGTCTTTAATTTCTTCCGGTTTCATTCGATGTAATAAGCCAACCTTGACACCTTCTTGTGAAGCATGTCACCTTGGCAAGAGTACTAGACTCCCTTTTTACAGATCATCTTCTATTGTCTCTTCACCTTTTCAAATAATACATTCCGACATTTGGACTTCTCCTATTTCTAGCGTAAGTGGCATCCGATACTATGTGGTTTTTCTTGACCATTTCACTCAATTTCTATGGGTATACCCTCTTCGAAGAAAGAGTGACGTATTTTCTAAGTTCTTACACTTTCACTCTTATGTCATGAACCAATTTCATGCAAACATTAAATCTTTTCAATGTGATCACGGGGGTGAATTTGACAACCACCATTTCCAATCCTTTTTCGACGAACACGACATCATCACTCGATTTTCTTGTCCTCAGACCTCACAACAAAATGGCAAAGCCGAAAGAGTAATCCGTACCATCAATAATCTTGTTCGAACACTTCTCCTCCAAGCAAGTCTTCCACCTACATTTTGGGTCGAAGCACTTCACATGAGTGTTCATATTCTCAATATTTTACCTTCAACCGCCATCGATAACGTCATTCCATACACAAAGCTTTTTGGAAAATCCCCCTCGTATCATCATCTCAAAGTGTTTGGATGTCTTTGTTACCCTAACATTAGCTCCACCGCACCACACAAATTATCTCCTCGCTCCACTTCTTCTATCTTTCTTGGCCATCCTTCGCATCACCGTGGCTACCGATGCTTTGATCTCAAAAATCGACGGATCATCATCTCCCGTCATGTTTTCTTCGATGAGAATATATTTCCATTCACCAAAGTCCAACTAAACCCACCATCTTCCTATGACTTTCTTGATCATGCATCGGATGATACCATCATCTTGAAGACCATTAGACAATTGCCCATTGACTCATCGACGTTGCCATCTCCTCGTAACCAAACACATGAACCCTCGGACCTTCCCTCGATTGACACTTCTCATCAGCCCTTCTGCCTTAATCCCACAACATCCGATGACCACTAGAAGCAAAGCCGGCATTATAAAGCCTAAACAAATTGTGTCTCTCCTTACCGATCAGATATCGCCTCTACCAAAATCACATCTCTTTGCCCTAAAGAACCATCATTGGAAAGCGGCTATGATTGAGGAATATAATGCTCTTATTAAAAATGGGACGTGGGACTTGGTTCCCCGGCCTCCCGGGGTTAATGTGGTTCGTTCTATGTGGCTTTTCAGGCACAAGTTCAACGCAGATGGCACTCATGCACGATACAAGGCAAGGCTCGTGGCGAATGGAAAATCTCAACAACCCGACCTAGATTGCGGCGAAACTTTCAGTCCAGTTGTTAAACCGGCAACGATTAGAGTTGTGTTAAGCTATGCTTTAACTCATCGCTGGCCTATACATCAACTCGATGTCAAAAACGCATTCTTACACGGAAATCTCGCCGAAACCGTGTACATGCATCAACCACCCAGTTTCACGAATGCGGAAAAGCCGAACCATGTATGTGTGTTGCGCCGATCTCTCTATGGTTTGAAACAAGCTCTCCGCGCTTGGTTCCACCGTTTTGCCGCATTCGCTGTCAAGATCAGTTTCGCCCATAGCAAATCCGACCCATCACTCTTTATCATGCACAAGACCGATGGTATGGCTTTCCTACTCTTATATGTTGATGACATTATCCTCACCGCTTCGTCGACACCTCTACTACAAAAGATAATTGTCTCATTACATGGAGAATTCACGATGACCGACCTTGGACCACTTCACTATTTTCTTGGCGTGCAAGCAACATCAAACAAGGAAGGCTTATTCTTATGCCAAACCCAATATGCTGTGGACATTCTTCACCGCACCAATATGGAAGCATGCAACCCATGTCTCACGCCCGCCGACATGAAATCAAAACTGACCGCCGGTGATGGGGATCCCGTGGCTGAACCGACTTTATACCGCAGCTTGGCTGGCGCATTACAATACCTCACGTTCACTCGGCCGGACATATCCTACACGGTACAACAAATCTGCTTGTTCATGCATGATCCACGAGAACCCCACTTCCATGCCCTCAAACGCATTTTGCGTTATATATGTTCGCAGAACTCTATCGCATGGCCTCCAGCTCTACGGCACCTCTCCATCAAATCTCGTGGCATATTCGAATGCAGACTGGGCTGGCTGCCCGACACACGTCGCTCCACATCCGGCTATTGCATTTTTCTGGGCAACAATTTGATCTCATGGTCCTCAAAACGACAACGCACAACATCTCGTTCAAGTGCCGAAGCAGAATATCGAGCCGTTGCAAATACCGTCGCAGAATCTTGCTGGATACGCAACCTCTTACTTGAGCTCCGCTTCACACTCACTAATTCAACGGTGGTTTTCTGCGACAATCTCAGCGCCGTGTACATGACGGCCAACCCAGTACAACACCAACGCACGAAGCACATCGAAATCGATATCCATTTCGTCCGAGAGAAGGTCGCTATAGGTCAAGTCCATGTGCTACATGTACCATCATCCTCACAATACGCCGATATCTTCACGAAAGGTCTCTCGGCATCTCTTTTTTTGGAATTCCGATCCAGCCTGAGCGTCCGACAACCTCCCGCTCCGACTGCGGGGGTGTGTTAGAGGATATTAAGAAATAATCGAAGATATTATGCGATCTTTGATTATATTGCCTTTTACGTATATGTAACCCTAATATTATTACTATATATTGTAAGCAAAGTAGTGAGGAAAGACGAGGGAAATTTACTAAGTTTCAATATATATATACATATATATATATATATTGAATGTAATGAATATATATCGTGCATTGTCCAACGTTGGTGTACTGAATACAAATTGAATGTAATCACGTAATTAATCATGAATTCATGATGTTTAGCTGCCTTTGACCATTTTCTGATGGGTTTCAAAAATCTTTTGTATGGAAACAAAAAGCTGTGTCGTAATTTTTGGTATATAATTCAAATCGCCTTTTTTACCAAAAAAAATTCATGATGTTTAGCTAGAGTTTAGGATTTAGTAGTTAATAAAATATTAATATTTTACCATATTCTTGATTTTATAAGATGCCAATCAGATCATTCAAAAATCTATTTTCACCAAGTAGAAATTGATTATAGATAAAAGGTTATACGTTAGATTGAGATGATTCGTTTCTAAAATAAATAGTCTTAGTTTTTTCCCCCCATGGATTCTACAGTATATATCACTATTTTTTTATTGTAAGAATCTCTGAATTTTCCATCCAAATTTTTTTAATAAAAATAGAAAAAAAAAATTAGGGTTTACTTACATTATTATATTGTCGCAGACAATTTTAGGCATGTGGGGTGTGAAACACCTTGTAGCCACATACTGTGGTATCCACTTTCTACACTGAAATTCCATTAATAAATTGATCTGCTTTTTAATTTTGATGTGTTAACTCGGGGGAGGTTATAACTCATTTTTGTGCATTTTTAAATCATAAATTTCTCACAAATAGTACTAGGATTAGACCCATTATAATAATCTAATTTTTGCAACAAAATGTGGAATCAAATTATAACCACTGTAATAGATCGGGTATTTAAGATTTTTAGGATATTTAAAAACTAATAAATTATATATTTCAGAACTCAGAATTTGAATCTAATTTTTCGGATATCTGAATTATGTTACATGCGAAATATTTTTTGAATATTTACGAATGCTCAATCTGACATAGTTTAAACGTATTTTGATTCAACATCTATTTATCAACATTATCTTAGTCCCAAGTTTATTTGGGGTTTAAATATATTTTGATTGAAACTAAAAAATTCATATATTACATATAAATAATTTATAAAACTATTAAAAATATATATTTATATCTAAAATAATTAGATCAGAAAATCATATATTTTTTTTTATAAAGAAAGATAAAAAACAATTAGTTATTGATAGATATATTTATAATTTTTTAATAACTAAAAAACATAATAATTATTTTTTATTATTATCAAATATCCACACAAAATTATTCGACCCGAAAATATAAATATGAATTCCAATCCGAATTTTGGGTTTTAAAAATATTAAACTCGATCTCTATTGGGTATACCAAATTCGGACATCTAGCCTCGATCCATACGATATCCGAAATTCGACTATTATTACACCACCCTAATAAATAACCACCACTATCTCAAACGGACTAAGATTCCCATAAATCATTTTTTTTTTAAAATAAATAAATTGTTTCTTTGTCGATTCGTATTGTTTCAATACACCGCATGGATCAGATCTTGATTTGTATAAATCGGGGAAAAAACATATAGCATTCATTGTTCTTCAAACAAATTACAGCACCAAAACAAAATACAAAATGAAATATCTCTTCAAACAAGTTGTTCACTGACCCAACAGTTGATGGTCTAGTGATTGATAGATGATAAAGTCATCCTTAAGGTCATGGGTTCGATTTCATTGGTGGAGAGAAATGTAATTTCTGGATCAAAATGGTCCATATACAAAGGTTGGTCCCGGACCTAGGGTGGATATAGTTGGGATAAGGCTCGGAAAATCATCTTGATTATAAAAAAAAAGTTGTTCACTAATAACATATATCTAGAAAAAAATTGTAAGAAATATTAATAACATACTGATATAGAATTCTGAATTAAATATCACCGTGCAATACCAAACATCTCACTTTTTTACATTACTCAAGTATTACACAACAATTCTGAATTTTCATGGAATTTGATTATGTACATTACACCAACATTACTAACATTATATATATACATAAAGCATACACAAAGATGTATAAATATATATGTATATATATACATGCATAATTATGAGTCATATACGTTTCTTTTGCTTGATGGGCCCTCTTGGAATCTTACTGAGAACATTGGAGTCTAGCTTTCTGTAAATCCTCTTGAGCTTTCTTGCCAACTTACCCGCGAGCCTCTCCACGTCGTCTTCGTATAATTCATACAGAACCGGCAGGGTTTGCATGCTCAGGAAGCCTAAACGACACGGCGTCCGAAATTATTTGTTATTTGTTAAAATATAATAATGAAAAACAAACGAAATAATGGAACGTTTAAACAATTAAACATATGTATGGGGGATAAAGTAATAATTTTTTTTACGCCAAAAGTTGGTATTTATTAAGTGCATCATTTTTTGTTATACTAGGTAAAGATCTGGGCGATGCACGATTTTTTTATGATTATTTTAATTATAATATTTATTGTTATAAATTTGGGATAATATCATATATCTTTTTTTTATTAAAATTAGAAATTATTATAAAATTATATATTTTAAAAAATAAAAAATAAGTAAATATTAGTATATTATATATACATTATATAAAGTCGATACGAATGATTTTTTCTAAATGTTCTTATTGTTATATATAGATTTACAAGAATGGAGTTGGGACACTTAAAGTTTTTCATTGGTATTAAAATAGCGTTTATAAATTTCTGAAATGTGAAATACAATATAGTTATAGCTATTATCAAACTAAAAAACCCATTCCACTATTTCTTTATGTAAATTTTTTTTTGCATATAAATCCGATTGCATTTCATTGTTTTTGAATGCCTTAATTACATATATGCTATTGAAAATAGTTATTATTGGACCGAAGAGGTGAGAATAATACACGCATATACGTGTGTATATATATATGCATGAGTGTAGATAAATTCTTACCCAAGAAAAAGAGATTCAAGAAGCTGAAGTATGTCCCGACGACCGATATAATGTAAAGCGAGATCGTTGTCTATAAATTTAGAAGAAGAAAAATGATATTAGTAAACATGGTATTAAAAATATAATAAATCTTTAAGATATTAAATATTTATTTTCTATTGTATTAATATCTTTTAAAGATATATTATAATTATTTATTGTTTCTTATAATAGTATTTCATCACACTTATTTGCATTAATATTTAATAACATTTACAACAAATTATATTTAATTATTTAAAAATTAAATTTAAGATTTTTCTAATAAAAATAAATAAATTTTTTTATTTTGTACGGAAATGTTTGATGATTTCCTACCAAAAAGAAGAGTGGAGGGTCTCTTCCATATGCAATATCTAGAAGCTTCGACAAGATCTTGTTGAATCTGACATGAAACGTCGACGCCAATTGTCTGAAGGACGACTCATGTAACAGCACTTCAGGTATCGTCGGTCGATTCCTTGCAATAACAATTTCCGAAAAAAGATTATTTATATTTATAACTACCTTATAATACTTTCTAAGGAAAATAACATATTCCAACACGAATTTGTGTAGTTGATATAAAACTACATTGAAATTCAAAATATAGCAAAATCCGTCACCAAATCCCGAAATTTGTTGAAATGTCCTACAAGAACATCAACCAACATGAATATTCTTCGATTTTCATCAATCAATATGCTGACATGGCTAACACGTCATCATATTTTTGCCATATAAGCTTGCTGCGTAGTAAAAATAAATATAAACATATATGTTGTTACCTTATAGTATGAAAATGTTGATGTATATATATGATATGGAAATGAGTGGAGAGTGCGTACCAGTTGAAAAAATCAGAGCCGGTGCACCAAATGAAGAGAAGGAGCATTGCCGTGATGGAAAGGTGACAAATTAGGGCAATGAAATTGTACTCGACCACTTCGAACAGGAACCAGATGAGGCCGACCCCTACTAATAGAGCCCCCGATATCTTCGACTCTCTCCACAACAATATATCCGCAACTGCATATATATATATATATATATATATATATATCATTCACAATCAATATATATATATATATATATCTTATTTACGACAAGAAAAAATAGATATATAAAGACCTTTTCCTCCGCCGAGGATGGAATGGATAGACCTTTGACGGCCGAAGAGTCTTGTCGTCGGGTGGATCGCCGCCCTCTCGTTTTCGGAATCGGAAGACGATGCATAAACCGGCATGATGAACGAAGTTTTTCGAGATCAATTAATGGGGAAAAAAAATTTGAAATGTAATTTGGCGTATAGTGATAAATATTTTGTGGGTTGGATTTTGGGGAAATAAATGGTTATGTATATAAGAAGAAGAAGAGAGGAAGTTCCAAGCTTAGGATGTAAGGTAAAATGCATTAACATTAGAAGCAAGGGATGCCTTTCCATGCCCTTCTTACCTCTCCCCATGGTTATACTTTCTCAATTAAAAAAATGAATTTATTATTATTGACTTTTCCTTTAGGGTTTTCTTGTTGATTTACGTATTTTTGTGATTTTTTAAATTTAAAGAGGTAGATTTGATAATTTGAAAATATGATGGTAGTTTCAAAATTTTTTACAAAATTATTTTAAGGTTTTCTCCAAAATGAATTATGTTTTTTTTTGTAAATATCTGAAACTACAATTTTGCGATTTCTATTCTTTAGTTTTTCTTTTGGATATATACAGACACGCGCGCCAAATGTAGAAGTTATAGTAAATTAATTATATCAAAATTTCTTTTAAATTACCCCAAATTTAAATTTCATTAGTAATGGACCGTGTTTCTTAGAAAAAAGTGATCCATATCCCTAAGGCCCAAAAGAAAAGAAACTGTGGGGCCCAATATCATAGAGCGATACCCACGTGCGGGTTTAGCGCGTGTCGCAAAATCACCAAATTTTGCTTTCAATTTGTCAGATTACCAAAGGGGCATGGATATAATAAGGACGCGATTTCTGCACCATCCTTTTTTTTTATCACATTTATTTTTTTTTTCTTTTAATAGATTGTATACGAAGTGAGTCTGGTCTGATTTATACCAATTGATTTAATCTGGACAGAAAAAAAAATAAAACCAAACAACCATTTTTTTTTTATAAGGAAGACAGTCTATCACAAAATCTATTAATAGGAACCAGTTTCTTCAACCCAATTCCTCCACTTCTCTTCCTATATTTATAGAAAATTATTGTATTATATTAGGTACTTGTATCGATATAAAAAAACCCAAAAAATAAATAGAGCAATTTTTCTGCCGAAAGATTGTCGTTTCAGATAATGAATATTATCATTGATATCATACTCTATTTTTTTTCAGTTATTGTTAATTCGAACTACACAATAGTATCACAATGACAACCAAAGAACACATTTACAATTTGGAATCTTGATTGTCGATCTTCTACTTCCTGTCATTCATGATATGGATCACAACACGTGGTATCATAATGACGACCAACAAAAAACACATTGAATTTCTAGAAACAGAACTTTCGACATTGTAGGGTGATTCGCCCAACTGTAGACGTCCATGACTGAGTAATTCGGTGTACTAGAAACATCTCACATCCGCCTCAGTGATTCTTTTTCATCGACACATATCGCTTCTCCATTCGGTCGAGAGAAATAACATGATAGGTTTACCTACTAGAATTCTATTTCGCAAACAATCTGCACCACTCTAATATTTCAATCTAGACACATTGAAATGAAATTTCATCCTATTCGGCCTGATACCAACCACAAGCTCACACTAGAAACAATCATGATTTCTCGTCGGATCTAACACGGTACATCTTTCTTGTCGGAGATCCTTGAATGGACTGAGCTACCACTTGAAGAAGCTAGGTGATGGAAGAACGAGGAACAGATACACATCAGTTTTCAACATCTAAACCTTGTGGATAAGGTTTCTCTCGATGGGTGGAGAATTGATGCAAAATGAACCGAATCTAATTTATACCAAATGGTTCAATCTGTACAGAAAAAAACAAACCAAACAATCATCAGATGTTGTTAATAAGGAAGACTTAGTCTATCACTAAGTCCACTAATAAGAACCACTTTCCTCCACCTATTTCCTCTATTTATCTTCCTATATTTATAAAAAATTATCGTATTGTATCAACTAAGAGTATTTATAAAATAAAACCCCAAAAATGAATAAAACAAATAATTTTTTTGATGAAACCTTGTGTTATTCTTTCGCTTTTCATTAGGAGCAATATCATTGATATTAGAAGCTATCTTTTTCCTTCTTCTTTTTTCCATTATCATTGATCAACACCACTCGGTGGTATCATGATGACAACCAAAGAACACATTGACAATTTAGAATCTTGATGGTCGACCCTCCACTTCCTGTCATTCACGATCTGGACCACAACACGTGGTATCACAATGGCGATGTACAAGAAACACATCGAATTTCTAGAAACAGAACTTTCGACATTGCAGGGTGAATTCGCTCAACTGCAGACGTCCATGACTGAGCAATTCGGTGTACTACAAACATCTCACACGTGCCTCGTTGATTCTCTTTCATCGACACATATCACTTCTCCATTCGATCGAGGGAAACAACCCGACCGATCTACCCACCAGAATTCTATTTGGCAAACAATCTGCACCACTCCATTATTTCAGTCTAGACATATTAAAATAGAATTTTCTCCTCTCCAGCCTGATACCAGCAAAAAACTGACACCGAAAACAATCATGATAATTTCTTGTCGAATTTAACATGGTACATCCTTCTTTTCGGAGCTCCTTGTCAAATGGACTGAGCTACCACTTGAAGAAACTATATGGGAGAACGAGGAACATATACACATCAGTTTTCCACATCTGAACCTTGTGGACAAGGTTAATCTCGACAGGTGGAGTATAGATGCAAAATGAACCGGGTTAATTTACAATAGAATGGTTCATTCTGTACAGAAAAACAAAACAAAACAAAACCAAACAACCATATGATGTTGTTAATAAGGAAGACTTATTCTATCACAATAGGAACCACTTTCCTCCATCTATTTCCTCTATTTGTCTTCCCATAGTTGTAGAAATTGTTGTATTGTATCAGTTAATTATATACATATAATACAATCCCAAAGATAAATAAAATAGATAATTTTTCTGATGAAACCTTGTGTTATTCTTTCGCTTCGGATTAGAAACAAGATCATTGATATCAGAGCGTATCTTTTTCCTTTTTTCCCATTATCGTTGATCCAGACCATTCAATAGTATCACGATGACAACCAAAGAATGCATTGACAATTTAGAATCTTGATTGTTGACCCTCTACGTCCTGCCATTCACGATCCCAACGACAACACGTGGTATCACAATGGTGACCAACAAAAAACACATCGAATTATTGGAAACAAACTTTCGACATTGTAGGGTGAATTCGCTCAACTGAAGGCATCCTTAACTGATTAATTTTGAGCACTAGAAACACCTCATACCCTCTTCGTTGATTATTTTTCATCGACACATATCGCTTTTCCATTCAATCGAGGTAAACAACCCGACCGATTTACCCACCAGAATTCTATTTCGTAAATAATATGCACCGCTCTAATATTTCAGTCTAGACATATTAAACTGGAATTTCCTTCTTTTCGGCCTGATACCAACCACAAGCTCATACTGAAAACAATCATGGCTTCTCGTTGGATTTCATCATTCTTTTAATTTATACCAAATAGTTCAATCCGTACGGAAAAGAAAAAAACCAAACCGAACAACCTTATGATATATTTTTTTTTTATGAAAGTTGGTGGTATTAATCAAAATTGGCGGTACATCGACCAAGATCTCAGATCCACATTACAAGCTACTAAGCTGAACAAGGTGTCACTAAGTAAATCCCTAAACGGTAAATACACGAACATATGAAAAAGTTCGAGAATTCTCCTCTTTCCATATCTCATAAATTCCTAGCTGGATCAAAATTTTCCCAAGGATCCGCCTCCGGTCTTCATCCTCCTCCAGTATACTCTCCAACCAAGTCTGACAACCAAGGAAACTATTAGGAGGATTCCTCCATACCTTCTTTGCCAGCCCTTGCCACACAATGGAGCTGTAGCAGTAGTTGAAGAATAGGTGGTCGTGCGACTCTTCCTCCTCGTTGCATAGCTTGCATATTGCCTCTTGGATTAGGTTCCATCGGAGTAGTCGGTCCCTCGTTGGCAACCTCCCCTGCATTACCATCCACTGGATAAAGGTTGTCCTTGGGGTGGCTTGTGCAAACCACACCCTATTTGACCAACCAACCTGATTAGAAGTTTGTCTCACCTGCCTCCAAGTCGCTTTCATGGAGAAGTTTCCAGAAAAACTATCGGTCGCTGTCTTCCACTCGAATTTTCTTCACCCGCATCATCCGATGGCTCTCGAATCTGTAGGAGCCTGATCTGAACCTCCTGGATACACTCCGAACATTCTCCTGGCAGGTTCCAGTAGTCGTCTACCGTAATGTCATCTTTTCTTGCGTTTAGTGGAATCCTGAGCAGTGTCGATCCCTCCGCACCTATATAATCCAACCATATGATATTGTTAATAAACAAGAGTTAATCTATCACTAAGTCCACTAATAAGAATCATTTTTCTCCACTTATTCCTTCTATTTGTCTTTTCATATTTGTAAAAGTTTATCGTATTATATCAATTAATTGTATCTATATAATAAAACATAAAAAATAAATAAAATAGATAATTGTTCTGATAAACCCTTTGTTATTCTTTCACTTCTGATCAAGACCGCTATTTAGATTTCATCATTTTTTAATTTTTCTACAATGACAAATATGAATAATATATATATCTTTATATCAATCTAGTAGTTAAATACTCCATCTGTTCAAGTTTAAATGTCGTTTTAGATTACGTTTTTTGGTTTAAAATAATTGACGTTTTGTTGTTTTCTATGTATTTTTTATACTTTTTTCATTATTACCCTTTATTAATATGACCAACTGTACATAACAATTATTTACACCGTTTTCTATTTTTCTACCCTAATAATTATTGATCAATTTCCAACTGTTTACCTTTTTTAATCTTAAATCCTTCTTCTAAATAACATATTATACAGAACAAAAATTTTCAAAAAAAATAATAGTTCATCAACATGGAAATGAAGATGGAAGTGAAGGAAGAAGAAGATACATTTGTGAGACATCTTTCATCAACTAATAATGGTAGTTCTGACATGAAATACTGATTCGATTTGAATAAGTTATCTTATGATGATGGAGAGCTCTACCCTAATAAGGAGTTTCAACAAGTAATTGTGGGTATGTTGAAAATTATGTTCTGAAATACTTTTAGATCGATAACCGTTTGGCATGAGTTACAAAGAAATACAAAGCAAATGCTATGTGGCTAATAAATTCATTACATTTTACATTAACATAGGATCACTAGAAGACCACATTCTCTTTCCAATGTGTATTTCTTCAAATGTGGGATCTTGTGCTTGTTAGAACCTCTAACTTTCATGATCTCTTGCATGCATGATTGTAAAGTAAAAAAAAAATCCTATTCATTTGGGTCGTTGGATACTCATCAAAAGATTTATCTACCGCGTAAATAACGTTTTTGGACATATACCTTGTGTTGTAGTGTTTGAATGGCACTGAAAAATCCAATATCTAAATATTTAGATCCGGTGAATTTGGTGGTTGACACATCAACTGAATGTCAAAACCATGCGTTGAAGCTGCTACTTGAAATTCTTCGTCATTCCGATCAACATGTGTTCTTGCATTATCTTGTTGAATGAAAATAGTCTTTCCAAAATCTTCTCGTGGCCACTTTTCGCGAATTTTCGGAATAACTCTTTCAATCAAATACTCTTTTATATGCTCTCTCTTGATTGAGATCATCGGTTTTACTTCTATGGTCCCTGTCTCTCGATTTCGACTTCATCTTTGTGTTGCTTGCATGGTAACAAATGGAAAGCCTCCGATTTTTCCAGAGAAGGTCTCGTTTCCTTCTCCATCAAATCTTGGACGAACAATCGCAACCAAAAACTAACTTTTCCGATGTATTTTTTACTTTGACAAGTGCGTAATGGCTCCTCTTCTTCATGAAGTAAATAGTAAGTCTCGGTATTTTTTGTCATGTAAAATCATTTCTCATCAATATGTATTGTATTGTACATATCCACAAACTTGGGTTCATAGGGCAAAGTACTTTTGTCTAGCATGATATACAAAACTGCAGCCTAGTTCTCATATTTTCTTCCTTCAAATGCGGTTTAATGGCATTAGAATGACGTCTGATTATACCTTCTTTCATATGTCTGAACAAAGTTGCATGATTCATATCCAAAGCTGCCGCAAGTGATCTTAAAGTTGTTCGATGATGTAATGGAACATTAGTTACTCGACGAGGAGCAATCTCGATCCTTTTGCGACCACAACTTTGTATTCTTCTATCAGATACATCAACGTCTTTGCCACTGAGAATGTCTTTTGCTCGTCGTAAAATTCTTTATACTGTCCTAACAGTTACAGAAAATGAGTCAGAGATATTCCTGATAGTATATTTTTTTTAATTTACCATCAACACTTCTCTCCATCAAGGCATTATAAATTGACAATATTTCTTTGTTTTGCAAGACTTTCTTTGTATTTCTTGCTTTTGATCTATTTTATATGTATCAAAAGCTTGTGTTAGAACAAAAATAAATAAAATGATAAATTTCATAATTATCTTTAATTTAATTTAACTAACGATGTATGACAATAAAATAAAAAAATTATTAAAAAATCAAGATAATATTAAAAAATAACTTACCTGAATTTGTGGAAATAATATCTTATGTTTCTTCAATATTAGAATCCTCTTAATTTGTTGGAGTTGTGTTTAAGTCGAATAAAATCTCTCTTTGTGATTACAATTAGAAAGTATAAATAATAGGGAAAATGACATTTTCCTATACCAACTTTGCAAAATATGACCTTTTTTTACACGAATTTTTAATTTGACAAAAAACTACACCAAATTATCAAATATGCCAAATTGATACACGAACTACCCAATTTAACTGCAATTTCCTACACAATCCAAAAACGGTGTTAAGTGTCCGTTAACCGTTGACGTGGCACGCCACGTGGCGGCTGACGTGGCACGCCACATAGATTTTTTGCCACATCAGCATGCCATGTCATATTTTAAAAAAAAATTCCGAAAAAATATGAAAAAAAATCGATTTTTTTTTTAAAATTTAAAATAAAATAAATAAACAGCAAAAAAAAAATATAAATATATATTCATATCTATATACAAATAAAAATATAAATATATATACAAAATAAAAAACATACACATATATATACAAACATCTATACAAATATATATATACATATACATACAAACAAATATATTTATATATACATATACATATACATACATACATACATACATACAAAATAAAAAAAAAATCACACATATATATATATATATATATATATATATATTCATATCCACATACAAATAAAAATATAAACATAAATACTTCTATGTATATATATTTCTATATATATCAAATAAAAATATACACATATATACATGCATTTATACA
>NW_010966178.1:1151850-1170335 GCF_000463585.1 Tarenaya hassleriana
TTTGTATAGATGTTTGTATATATATGTGTATGTTTTTTATTTTGTATATATATAGTTATATATTTTTATATAGGAGTATATATATTTATATTTTTATTTGTATATAGATATGAATATATTTGAATATATATATATATATATATATATTGTTATTTATTTATTTTATTTTAAATTAAAAAAAATTGATTTTTTTTTCATATTTTTCGGAATTTTTTAAAAAATATGACGTGGCATGCTGATGTGGCAAAAAAATCTATGTGGCGTGCCACGTTAGCCGCCACGTGGCGTGCCACGTCAGCGGTTAACGGACACTTAACACCGTTTTCGGATTGTGTAGGAAATTGTAGTTAAATTGGGTAGTTCGTGTATCAATTTGGCACATTTGATAATTTGGTGTAGTTTTTTGTCAAATTAAAAATTCATGTAGGAAAAGGTCACATTTTGCAAAGTTGGTGTAGGAAAATGTCATTTCTCCTAAATAATATTATAAGAAGCTATGGAAAAAATTTGTTTGTTTGTGATTATTCTAATCTAATATATAGACATTTGTTGGTTGTAGTTGTGCTATTTTGGTTCCAAATTTGAATTTTTAGGGGAAAAAATTTAGATTTTCGTTGTTTCAATTGAAAATGAAAAAAAATTAGTTTTGAAAAGTATATTTTGACGGTAGAGAAAAAATTTGATAGATGATATATTGGGAAAGATAATAACAAATTATCATAATTAGAAAAATTAATTCTAATTAAATAAAAGTATTTTAGACATAATATTTATTTTTTTAATATCTGTTGTATGTAAAATTAAATGGAGTCAGTATTAAACAATAATAAATTATGGATACCAAAACTTTATATATTAATCGTTAGAAATTAGTTTTACTCTTTTATTAATTAACCTTCCTTACCGAATTCGGAGGGAAAAAAAGCCCGACGGTGTCAAGCTCGCGAGAGGCTAGAGCTGCATGCAATGAAACGTTTCTTTCTTCCAATGGCCGAATTTGGAAAGTGTTACAGAGCCGACACGACCGCACTCTCCTCCCGTGAAATCTTCAAATCCCTAGCGAGATGATTTCGATTTTTTCTTCCTCTCCTTTCCTCAATTTCACCCCTGGATCCCAAAACCCTCCGAAATCTTCGATACCCATTGTCATGGAGGCGTCGAATTTCAAAACCCTGATGGAGAATTTCACGGTGCGCGTCCGGAGAGCGGAGAATCGCGAGCTCAACGTTTCTCTGCTCTCGCCCTTCACGATCGCTTCTTCTCGGCTTGATTATGTGGGAAACGTCGCGATTCGAGTTGAGCTGAGCGATGGGTGTGTCGGTTGGGGTGAAGCTCCTGTTTTGCCGTCGGTGACGGCGGAGGATCAGACGACGGCCATGGCGAAAGCGCGGGAAGCATGCGAGTTTCTGGGGAATTCCCCCCCGGCAAAGCTTGGGAATGTTCTTCGGGAGATCGGTAGAGTCCTCCCTGTTCATCAATTTGCCTCTGTAAGTGTGGAATTGCCCCTTGCTTAATAGCCCATTTTAATGGCTCTTTCTCTCTGGAGCTTGCTTTCTCTTATAAGTATGTTGCTATGGTGATCGTTTGATTTAGTAGTATTCTCTGAAACCATGAAAACTGAAAAGTTTCATATCTTTATTGTATATCTAAAATGCACAATCATGACTTCATCTCAGCATCTCTGGCTTGATAAAGCTTGGTCCTGACCTTGAATATGTCCAAAGCCATAACAAAACTTGTTGGGTTCCAATTTTCATGCGGGTTTAAGTGATTTGTATGGAATATGTCGATCAAATCATGAGCCCAGTATTGATGTTGAAATGAATCAAACACCAAATACATTGCGGTTTCCTTGTGATATACTTGTTGGCTGTGATGTTTATTACAGGCTCTCTGTGTGTGTTTGAGAAGGGATTTGGCAGTAGCCCTTTTCTTTTTCGTGTTCTTCGAAAATCTCTGAGATCTCACTCTTACAAAACTGGAAATTGCTAATATGGTTTGAGTAGTAAAGGTCAGAGCTGGGATGGAGATGGCATTGATTGATGCAGCGGCAAAGAGCATAGGCCAACCATTGTGGAGTCTATTCGGTGGAGCTTCAGACATGATTGTCACTGACATAACAGTTTGGTTCTTATCCTTAACTCTTCTGGGTTTTCCCCATCATTTTCTGCTTGGAGAATAGTACAGATATCAATGGACAGTTGCGATGATGGGTCTAATTACAGAAACTCGTATATGTTGGCGACTTTGAATAGGATTTTTACAGGTATTGGAGAAAGAGAATGATAACCTTTTGACAATCTAACCATTAAGAGTAGTGGTTGCTGGTTGGGTTTCAGTTTCATAGTCTGGAAATCGATGTTCGTTAGGGTTCTAGTCATGGCTTCTTGGGTGAAAAGTAATCAATGGATGTGGCTGTGACAGAGTTGTATGGTAATAATATGATCAGATTCCAATAGTTTCTCCAGCGGAAGCCATGGAGTTGGCATCCAAATACAGAAGACAAGGGTTTCAAACCTTGAAGCTCAAGGTGGGGAAGAATCTTGATGCTGACATTGAAGTTCTTCGGGCCATACGCTCAGTCCACCCGACTAGTTCCTTCATTTTGGATGCAAATGAAGGCTACAGTCCAGAGGAAGCCATTGAAGTTCTTGAGAGACTGCATGGTAAGATCATTTCATTCGTTGCTCCCTATCTTAGTCTGGCCTTTCAATGGAAAGAGTATCGCTTTGCCATTTGTCTTAACCAGAAATGAAGGTTATACCGATTCTCTTTGAACAACCCGTCCGTAGAGACGATTGGGAAGGTCTCGGTCACGTGACTAGTATGGCAAGGGACAGGTTCGGGATCTCGGTTGCGGCGGACGAGAGCTGTCGAGACTTGAAGGATCTCGAGAAGATCATAGAGGGTAATCTTGCGAATGTGGTTAACATCAAACCAGCCAAATCCGGAATACTCATGGCCCTTGAGATCATTGAGTTGGCAAGAGCATCTGGAATGGAGCTGATGATCGGTGGAATGGTAGAGACTAGACTCGCCATGGGATTCTCCGGTCATCTTGCTGCCGGCCTCGGGTGTTTCAGGTATGTTTCGACGGAAAAAAAACTCGAATTTCTGGTATCCGCCTGCGGGTCGGGTACCCAAGTACTACATGAGATGAGATCCATAATAAAAACCCGAAAATCATACGAGTAATTGGATTCGAGATCGGGTATTACTCACGGGTACCCGAATAAACAGTAAAAATGACATTTTTGTCCCTAGAATTCTCAATCTTTGAAGTCAAAATTCATATCATGAACAAGATTTTCCTGTCATTACAGATACATAGACTTGGACACCCCACTTCTTCTAGCAGAAGATCCTGTTCAAGGAGGCTACGAAGGTACGCACTCTCTTTCATCTTTCCCATTTATAAATTACCGAAACTTGCAGTTTTTTTTTTTTAATATCTTCAATTGAAAATCTTATAGTTTCAGGAGCTGTATACAAGTTCATGAATACTAGTGGCCATGGTGGATCTCTTCAATGGCATGAGATCTCTTAATAAGTTCTTCTTTGGATCTCATCACAAATCATATTTTCCACTATGGTTATAGCCCTTATCTTTTTGTGTTATATGGAAAACCCAAATGCCCATTTCTAATTTGTTTTTAGATCAAATGGTATGTAAATGTAAAAATGTCTATTTCTATTTGTTTTTAGATTTAAAAAAAATATCGAAATGGGTATTCTGAAAACAAAAATAATCATTCCTACTCGATTTCTAGTAGGGATAGCCATTTCGAATTTCGGTTCAGAATTTTAGCGGTTCGGTTTGCAAACGGTTTATTCGACATTCTAAAATTTGTATCAAATTAGTATAGTATATTATTTGTTTCTGGTTTTGATGCGGTTTGGTTTCGATTAAAATATTTAGATTTTTTAAAGAAAATATTAGCATCATCATTGTTATTTCGGCTGCATTGCATGCTTGGCCTTTCATTATGATTCAGTATTATATTTGAATTAAAAATCAAATAATTTCATATTCACGACCGCATGGAGAATTCCTATGTACTTGAGAGAGATAATACACCCAAAAAATTCAATAATGAATTTATGCCAAATTTTAAAGTCTGAAAACAACAACTTTTTTTTATTGTGAAAGGAAAAATACTTTCTTCAAACAAAAAATATGAAAATTTAAACTTTTAGTGTTAATAATTGTAAAGGATACACGTACTTAATTCGGACCATAAACTTACATATCATTTCTGTATGTCAATTCTAATCCCATCTACTAACGTACTAACTAATTCAATGCATATTATTTTCACTAAATCAGTTTTAATTATATATATCTGCTAACTAATTTAAACCTAAACTTGAATAGTTTAATAGGTGATATATAAATGCAAAATATTTGTCTCATCTGGAATTCGAACCTCAAATTTAGAAATAGATATATATTTCAAATCACATTATTGATTCTCGATCCCAAAATTAATCTAGGTTTGGTCCACGACACTCCGTTAAAAAAAACTAATTATTGAGTTTCCTAAAGGGGTATTCATATTCCAAAATCATTATAAACGCAGCAAATAAAAAAAAAGAAAAAGAAAATGTAAATTATAAATTAGGGTTTCTACTGTTGTTTTTGACTTTTTTTCCGAAACAAAACATAGTGAGAATTGGTAGGTGTGGTGGTAAGGCGTGCAAAATTCTTAGTGAATAATAATAATTTTAAACACTTTATAAAGTGGGGGAGAAAAAAAAAGATAAAATATGTAACATATTGGACATTTTTCAAAGTGTTTACACAAATTTTGGGTATACGTATAATTTTAAAAAATTTACTCATCTCAAATCGGAACAGAAATAAAAGATAATAAAATTATTTTAATTATCTTGTCAAACAAAAATTCTAAAATTTTAATGTTAAATAAATGTAAATTATGGTTTATTAGGCAGATGCTCACATATATCATGCTAGGGAAAAAAGAATTTAACAATCACGAAATGATAATGTTATCTATAAATAATTCTTTACTTTTTTTTTTTACATTATAATTATATTTAAATAGATAGAAAGAATTCTGTAAATGACTTTCTTAACTAGTCATATATATATATATATGTATGTATGTATATGTAAGTCCATATACAAACATGAAACATGCTAATGATATCATCCCGAACAATATAACCATTATATTTATCTATATCAACAACAATAAATAATAACAATGATAATTGTCACACTGAGCGTGAGGATCTTAAAGCTATAAAATCACTATGTTTTTTTTCATGATTTCAAAATTGTTTTCTCATTAGAGTTAAAAATTAATTATTATTTAAAAAAAAGAGATCGTGGCACATTAATTATTAAGTTATCCATGGAGATCGAGGATCTTTCGCTTATAAGTAATAACACATGTTCTTTTAATCGTGTATTTTCTTTCTTATTAATTTTAAAAATAATGAAGGAAACAAAATGTTTAGCCATCGTTTTTGTTTCTATAAATTAACTATTACGTAATATAGATGCAAAAAAGTTTATGATCTATACTATTGCTATATTTTTTTTTATAAATTATAAAAAATAATCTATTTACCTTTAAATTTTTATACAAATACAATTTTAGAAATCTTAAAAAACAACTTGATATTATTTAATAACCATTTAATATTATAATTAATATCTTTTTGTACGAAGTCAAGCAGTGGAATGAATTGTTGCTAATAACCAAAAAAAGGTATTTATAAAATATAAATTGCAAAATGGGGAATTTGGATGATACTAATAAATCATCAAATAATAATCATATATAATAATGATAATAATAAATACTCCATTGAAGTGATTGTGGTTAATGATTAATCACACGGATCCCCAAACGCACGCTTCCTCTCATTTCCAACTTTATTCAAGAACCCTAATATATACGCATGCATATACATACATATATATGTGTGAAAAAGTCTTGGGATGTATCATAAGGATAAAACCATATGGGAAGAAAAAAGTAACATCACCGAAAGCCTGTCCTTTTTGAGCTCTCGACTTCGGCTAATTAATTCAATGTTTGGTCCCACAACTTTCCTTCGTTTCAATTTTTTTCTTCTTCACAAAATTCCATTTCAGTTGACCCATATATAAAAGATAATGTTTTCATCTGCGTTATATACAGTTATCTTGGTTTAGATATACAAACTAAATCGAATTTAAATAATAGTATATGTGAATATTACATAAAATATCGATTGGTTATGGGCCTTTTAAACAAAATGGATTGGATTCTGAAGTAGTTTTAAAATAGTATAACATAATAAAAAAATATTACATATGTTTTTGTTAAAAGGGAGTTTGAGCATGGATCCAGAAATTTTTTTCAATGGGGGCAATAATTATAAATATTATATAAAATATAAAAAAACTAATAAAAATATATTATCACAAAAATATTTTTCATTCTACAGCTAAATTCTCCGATCTTTCATTTTTTAAAATCTATCCATAACAACTTCATTTATAATTATCTCAAACATATTTTTTCGATTAAACAAATTAGAAAATCACTCAAAAGCTGATCACCAATCTGACTACGTAAAATTATTTTAACATGATTAACAACTGTCATATAAGTGAGCAATTTTGAATTCATTCGTTAAATAGATCATTAAATTTTTGATACTGTAAATTATTTTTGAGAAATTTCTCAATAGATTTCTCTATTAAATTAATTATGAGATTTGTATAAAAACAAATTTATTAATATGATAGATATTTAGAAATAATGAATAAAAGATAAAAAAATATTTAAAATAAAATCCAGAATACTTAATATTTTTGTTGGTTTTAGTTTTTTGGATTTAATTATTATTGGATTTATATTTTTTTTATTTGATAAAAGATTAAACAGAATTAATTTGGAATTGGAAAAAAAATTAAAAAAATGAAGGAGAATGTGAAATTGGTAGAAAAAAATTGAAAAAAAAGATTTAGAATTAAAAAAAATGGAGGGGGCATCACTTAATTTTTTAGTGGAGGCATTGTTATAATTTAATTAAAACTATAAATAATATTTCTCTTTTTTTAATGTGAATGGGGCATGTGCCCCTACTTATATGAAAATAGATCCGCCCATGTTGAGCATATTTAAGCCGAACTAAAAATCTATAATGAAACCCAGCAGAATATAATATATTCCAAAATAAAAACTCCAATTAAAAAATAATCAAACCAGAGTTTTAAACAAAATTTAAAATATTGATCTACAATCAAGTATATTGTAAGTAATTGTTAATTATATGATTTTTTTTGGTAAATAATTATATGATTTTTAAATCATGTGATGAAATGATTCCTGACATTTGTTGTTTTAGATGTTTCATAACACCTTAACATATATTTTTTTTCAAATGTAATATTAAGGCAATTATTAGATGTTTGGTAAGTGCTTTTCTAAAATTTCATAAACAATTTGGGATACCAAACTCTATATCTATTTTATTTCAATTTTATTAAAAAAACAGAACTTCAAAACATTCTCATTCTAAAATTGAAACCTTTTACGTATTAAATATTATTATGGGATGTGGCATACTATTTTTTCTATTGTTTTTATTTCACTGAAATCGAAGATGAGGTTAAGATGCTGACATATATGTTTACTTAGTTATATATATATATATATATAAATGTTTCCTGATTTTGTAAGACGTGATTTTGTGGCCTTCTTATGTTCACACGAACATCTTTATATTTGTAGCACTACGATTTGCTAAGTAATAGTTTCTTATTTTTGGAAGTAGAAGTTTGCCGACAAAATAAAAAGGGCCTAATTACACCAAAAAAATCTTCTACTTAAAATTCATCATAAAAAATCATTAACTATTAATTTTGAACAAAAATATTATTAACTATACAAATTATTTAAAAACAATATTTACTTTAAATTTGTTATAAAAATCATTAGTTATTAATTATAATAAAAAATAATCAATTATTAAAATATAAAAAATATTGTGATATACCGAACTAGAATGAGGATGGAGAGTGATCGCCAGTGTAGGTACGGACAATGAGCGATTTCTCTAGTACCGCTAGACCAGAATATACATGAATGAATCGAATGCACCGGAATGAGAGAGATCCGAGGGCGGTGTAGGTATGAGACTATACAGTCAATGATAATTTAAATGAATTGATTGAACTATTCATACCAACAAGAATTCGATTGCCTATCCTAAGAGAATATCAAAGCTAAGTGTGTTTGCTTTGAAGTAGTCTTAATTAAGATGCCTTGGAAAATACTTTTCAAGATGTATACGAGTGAGGACAAAAACGTTAGAAAGTCTCGTGTTGGTGTGAAGGTAATTTCATCATTCTGTAGCTGTCTTGGAACGTTACAAATATATATTAATATTTGAGATATTACAAATTGAATATATTTTATTGATTGTAATTATTATTTTAATATTTTATTATATATTATTATTTTAGAAATTCAAAATTATCACTTTAATTTTTTTTCATAGATTTATATAATAATTTTAATAAAAAATTATCAACTATTTCAAATTCTCAAAAAAGTATTATATTTTAAATAAAAAAACTTATAATCAATAAATATACCCAATCTATCAAATATTAATATATAATAAAATTTTATAGATTTCTATAATAAATTTTAAATAAAATATTTTTTGAGTAATGTAGATAGATAATTAATTTTTTTTTATTAAAATTAATAGTTGATGATTTTTTATAATAAACTCAAAGTAAAAGATTGTTTTTTAAAAATTTATATAGTTAATGGTATTTTTGTTTAAAATTAATAGTTCATTGTTTTTTATAATGAATTTTAAATAGATTTTTTTATGTAAATAATAAATTTGAAGGCTTTTTTTGTTTATCCTAAATAAAAATAAAAATAGTATTTTCGTAAAATATTTTTTTTTGGGAATAAATCAAATTCGTATTAACATGATCGACTTCGCCTACGTATTTATATATTGCAAGTTTCTATATATAGACGTGTAATAATTATGTATGTATGTATTTTTTTTATTAACATATCGTAATTATGCACATAAATAAAAAAAGCATCTAATACTAATAGATTACGGTGCAAGTGCTATATATTGCTATACATTTCAAATATTTTTTTTTTGCTTTTATTGATCCTTTTTAATCTTTTATAAAAAAAATAGATAAAAAAAAAGTCTTCTTTCTCTCTCTCTCTCTTTTTTTCATCTCTATAAATAGACATAAAACGCATACCGGAGAGAGCAGTAGCGCAGAGAAACAACACAAAATCAAAGAGAGACAGAGAGAATGGCGATGAAGAGGGAGGAGAAGTTCATTTACCTTTTTGCCCTCATCCTGATCCTGACGATGACGGCGATGACGGAAGGGGCGGTGACGTGTTCGCCAATACAGCTGAGTCCATGCGCCGCCGCGATAACGTCGTCGGCTCCGCCGTCAGGGCTGTGCTGTCAGAGGCTGAGACAGCAGAAGCCATGTCTCTGCGGTTACTCAATGCATATTCCAACGCCAGGCGTGTCTCCTCCCAATGCAAGCTCCCTTACCCCAAGTGCTGATGAATCTATATCCATCCCCCCATCTATGCTTATATATATATATATATATATATATATATGTATCATCTGAGTTTGTGTGTCTGTCATCTTTCTCTCTCTATATATCAAAGGTTTAATTAGTGATATATATATATACACATTTCGTGGGTCTGGTCGTCGTCTTCAAGTGTTGGGAATAACAGTCATTGATGATGATGATGATGATCGTCATGGTCATGGTCATGGTGGTTGCATATTGATGTTGTTGTCTACTGTTAAACTGTATGCGTGGTGTAGTATTTTGTATGGTGTATTTGTATATCAATGGAATCATCCATCTTCTTCACTGTCAACAGTGTACTCTTTCGACTCAAAGTGGATGGTTATATATATATATATATGTGTGTGTATATATATGCTCTTCGTCATGCGGAGAACATATAACAATGGACAATGGATCATCATGCTTGCATTATATGGTGTGTTATATATACAACCCTTTTTGTGGACAATGATTAATCTCTGTATTTAAGAAGGATAATTACAGAGTTAGTGAAACGTTTTATAGATGAGATTATTTTAGTGGTTAATTAAGCCATTGAATTCCACAAGTTTTTTTTTCTTTCTCAAATCTGTTTACATTTCACAAAACCAGTAAATTGATACATTAAAATCACTATACAATAATAACCCAAAAAAAGAAAAGAAAATTAAATTAAAAAAAAAAAAAAAACAGCAAGAGCTCTCCGACACAAACCTTAAATCTCCAGATCTCAATCACAAACCCGTTTTCTCACAAGAGAAAATCTGGGATCATTACCCGCTTCGAATCACCAACTTCTTCTTCTTCATCTGTTCTTCGCCTTGATCTATGCTTATTGCTACTTCTCTCCCCATTCTTCTTCTTCTTCTTTCTCTTCTTCTCCTTCTCCTTCTCCTTCTCTGCCCTTTCATGATTTATTTCCCTTCTCGAGCTCGATTCTCCATTCCCTGTATCCAAATATCTCTCATCCTTTCCCATAAGAGCGTTCTGAATTGCGCGTGACAAAGATTCATCATCCTTCACATCCTCCTTTGTCGTTTTCACTGAGGCTGACTCATCTCCCTCGTCCAGTTTCACCACCACTGGCCTCGGTTTATACTGACCCTGCTTTCTCCGAGGGTTAAACGACTCTACCGATATCTCGTCCGCCAGTTCGTTTGCCGGAGGATAATCGTTTCCGTCGCTGTCTCGGTCGTTCTTCTGAGAGGGAAGGTAATATAGGCCATGCCGTTTGCGGTGTTCTGCCAGAAGAGATGCCGGTTCTGGCGGAGGTGACTCTTCCTGTTGATCTCTGATTCCGAGTTTCGAAACCGAGAAGCTGATTTTGTCTGTGGGAGAGAACACATTTGATTCGATGGGTTGGATAAAGTCTTGCAGATCTCCGAGATTTTCTTTGAGCTCTAACCCTTCTGGTACAGAAACTCTTTCCTGTGCAGTCGCAGAGACAGGACCGAGCGAGAACACTTCTTCCATGAACCCTATGACTCTCAGAGCTTCGGTTCCACTGTTCTGGATGCTTTCTTTCTCGACTATCTCTTGCTTTATCAGACCGATGAACCCTAGAACGTTCTTAGCTCTCTCCTGCACTTCCACATCATGGGTTCCAGATAACGGCCACAAATAGAACTCAATTGAATTCATTAGATTCACCACAGATTCATGGGTGAAGCCGTTCTTCTCCAAAAAAACGGGACTAGGTCCATCAACAGAAGATGAGGAAGCGGGTTCCTGGCCCAAGAAGTACAACCTCATACAGAAGACAAGAACTTTGAAGATGGACTCTATGTAGATGGCTCTAATGGAAGGCGGCAAGAGACAAGTCCGCGGTTGCAGAAGGGCCTCGGCAATTTCAAATGGGTTCTTAGAGAACTCGACGTATTCCCCGGAAACCCAAGCAGCGGCGGATAATATCGGGTGCAAGAACAGATTACCGAGCAATGCTGGATCAATAAGCAACACCCGAGAAACACAGACCAACTGCGGCCTAGCATCTTTGACCCTCATACCGATATCGATCAGCTGATGCTCAATCTCTTCCCCTATTTGGCAATGTGGAACTCTAGCCATTTCCCCGAGAAGAGACACGTACCAATCAAAATCAACTACGATCTCATATACGTTCCTGGAGCATGCTGACAGGATGGAACCGATAATCTCGTTGCAGAATAAAGGGTCTGATTTAAGCGCGTAATTCACAAGAATCCGGGAGATCTCTGAAACGTTATCTTCATTCACCATTGCCATCAACAGCCGCAAGGCCTCAAGTTTAACATTCGGATCCTCATCGCTCAGAGCCTTAACCACAGCCTCTTTGTTCTCCAAAACTGCCCACAAATGATTCGGAGCAACAATTGACAAGGCATGCAGACCAAGATACTTGAGATTCGGATCATCGTCAACTAGAAACTCCCGGATCTTAGCAACCGCAAGTTTCACAGCTGCTTCATGATCGCTCATGCTACTCACCACGGTCCTAATACACTCAAACACCAGAGACTTAGCTACACTCCTCCGCATGTGTTCGCAGATCGGCTCAGCCACCTTATTAGCCAACCTCGGCTCTATCAGAGTCAACTTAGCGAAAATTTTGAGAACCTTGATCAGAACCCAATTGTTCCTCGAATCCACCAGAATCTTATACAACTCGGGAGCTAAGGGAAGATACGATTGGGGATCCTTTGTGGTGAGCTCGCAGAACACTCCAACCACTGCAGAGAGAATCTGAGGATCGGAGCTCTCAAGATTCTCGACAAGACGCTTGAAACATACCCTAACAGCATCAGGGTTCTTGTCGAAAACCCTCAAGACAACACCAATAGCTTTTTTCCTGACGAAGGCCTTGCTACTACCCAGAACCGTGAAAACCTCGGGCGTCAAATCCCTAGCTAGATCATCAGTTCCAATCCTAGACAAACAATCAAGAGCGAGACTAACCTCGTACTCGTTCGTGCTGTTCAAATCCTTACGGAGCTGGTTCGTGATCAGGAGCAGAACAGGTGTCTGGTCGTTGAAGGACTGAGCAATGGCGTGGTAACCGATCCTCTTGTGGGCGAAGCGAGAAGAGGACACGACCTCGACGGCGTGGAACGCAGCCCACGACATGTCGATGCCATGGAGTGCGTTGAGGTAAGAGAGCTTCTGGAGAGCGGTGGATTTCGTGGAGAGATCCGTCGCTTTGATCTCGCGGCGGATTTCATCTAGGGATTTGGAGATGAAAGCGGATTCTCCGATGAGCTGGAGACGAAGACCCTTGATCAGATCCTCGAGGCTTCGCTGAAACAGACTGTCCATGAGCGAATTGGAAGACGACGTCGCCATTGGAGAGGGAAGAGAAGGAACAGCGAGAGGCGGGAATCGCGAATCGAAATCGAGATGGGGCTATGATAAGAAATCGCAAGTAGCCATGAACAGAGAGATCTTGGAGGGCGAGATCGGAGATCAGATTCGAGGGTTTTTCATGATGGCGTTTGCGAGTTCACGGGAGAGAGATGAATGGCTTTCTTTCCAATTAAAAAAAAAAGTGTTTGGGTTAAAATTGGTTGGATCAAACCCAAAACACATAGAAACCCATTGAATAATGGGTTGGAATATCCAATTTAATATCTCTTCCTTTTACTTTTTTTTTATTAATTAGGAAAATTGCATATGTCAAATAAATATTTAATTTAATCTAATTGATACATTAAACATTAAAATATTTTAAATCAACATTTCAAATATTAAAATATTCTAAATTAACATCTAAATTTATAAAATCAAAATCAATTTATAACTTTGATTAGTTTTTATATCAAAAAATTATATCTAATTTATATATAACCGTCTGATTCGAATTTGAAAATTATAATCGATTTTAATATTTGAAATATTAATTTAAAATATTTTAATAGATATTAATTAGATCAAATTAAAAATTTAGTATTATTTGATATATTTATAAAATTTATGTACTATTAGAATTTTTCTATTAATTATGAAATCATATTGACGATATAGAAGAATTATAAATTAATGAATCTAAAAGCATCCAAATATATTTTTCAAGATAAACATGCCGAAGCGATGGGTTTCTCAATATTTTTTTTAATAAATATTATAGAAAATAAAAATAAGTAAATATTGTCGTCGAAATTATTCTAAATTTATTGTCATTTTATATCATATAAACCCAATTTTTCTTTCCAAGTTCTAACCTAAATTTAAAGCCGATCGAGAGACATAAATACCATACAAATGTTAGCAAATACATTATTATTTTTTTTGTCACAACAGAAATATCAGTTTGGTTTCATCATTAGGTAGTATTTTAAAAAAAAGGAACTATTATTATTATTATTTTTATTAAAAGAGGCTAATGAAACTCCATAATCCATATGAGCTAATGAAAGTTACTGTTCGGACAACATCACTAATTTAACAGACATCTGTCATATGAATACAAGTGTGAATTAAAAAAAAAGGAACTGAACATTTTCATGATTGACCCAATATTAGAAAACAATGGAAATACAAAACAAACCCATAATAATAATAATAATAATAATAATAATAATAATAATAATAATAATAAGAGAAAATGACATAAACCCACACAAATTATTAGTGTAAAATTAGTACATCAATTTTTAATTTGACAAAATCCCACACTCAATTTCAAATTTTTCCGATTTTCATCACAAATCTATATATATAAAAGTTGGATTTGGAGATATTTGGTGAAGCCACTTTATCTCCATGTCATTATCCATGTGGCATTTTGTTTTCAATCTTTTATTTATCATTTATAAACTCATTAACTACATATAAATTGGTTAGATTATCACTAAACTCTATATATAAAAATAATAATTATTTAAAATTATTGGTTAGATTATCACTTATTAATAATAATTATTTACAATTATAAAAGGCGTATTACAAAAAAATGGAAAACCCACTAAATATTTAGGACACTTAAAAAATATTTTAACAAAAGCTTTTTCATCATATGTGACATTAATTTAAATTTTTATTTATCATTTAATAAAAACATTTTCTCTCTTTTTTAAATAACCATTTTTAAACTACATATAAATTGGTTAGATTATCACTTATTAATAATAATTATTTACAATTATAAAAGGCGTATTACAAAAAAATGGAAAACCCACTAAATATTTAGGACACTTAAAAAATATTTTAACAAAAGCTTTTTCATCATATGTGACATTTATTTAAATTTATATTTATCATTTAATAAAAACATTTTCTCTCTTTTTATAATAACCATTTTTCTTTCTAATTTTTATTTTCTAATATTGTATGCTAATTGAGTATATAAAAAAGATATTTACTATATCCTTATTAAAAAAAAGCGTTTACGTATATATATATACATATACGTATATATATATTTTGTTCAATTTATGTATAGGATTGTGTTCATCTTATGTTGGTTTATAATTAAAAAATAAAAATAATTATAATCATAATCATGGCTATAATAAAAATTTGTTGGTATTTAATACCAATATATGCACACTCCACCTTTTAAGTAGTTAATGAGTTTTTAATGTTTTTCATTACATTTTCCGTTATTTTTTCATTCATCCACTAATGCACTAATGGAGGCTTCCCACTAATCCACTACTGCCAGCGAGTCATTACATTCAATTATTAAATTTAAATGTGATTAACATTTGATTAAATGTCTACATGAATGTGGAGGTTACCGTCTTAAAAATAACACTAACGCTTTTGAAATAACTATCCAATTAATAGATTATGGGCCAATTATTATTTTTTATTTCACAAAGTTTCCAAGAGTCTATGACGGATTGAAAGCTCCACTTTATTACAAATCTCCATTATTATATATAGATGTTGAGTGGACCCTATATCTACAAAAGCTCTGTCACATCCGCTTTATTACAAATCTCCACTATTACAAATCTCCAAGTGTGTGTTGTCCTTGGATTCCTCTTCACATCCTTAGCTTACTTTTTTCCCTTTAACCCATGGCTGACTCTCCAAATGATTTCCTTTCCTCATGTCTGATGTTTGTTGAACTACGCGTTGGTCGTCCAATGCAACTAATTGTTTGTCGATTGTTACGGTTTTGGGAGGCTCAAAATGTCAAGAAAGATGGTGAACTTATGAGTATTGATTTTCTTCTGATCCACAAAGAGGTATATCACACATTATGATACCTTTTAAAATTTTATTTGTTACTTATTATCACAATAATGTTATTTTATTTTTACTGATTATTTCCTTTACCTTTTTTGCTTATCGGTTTATAGTCTACTGTTATTCATGGATCTATAAACCGACAACGTTTGAGTCGCTTCAAAGATATGTTGCGTGAATGAGCAGTTTATCTTCTAACTGATTTTGATGTTGTTAGAGCCAACGACCTCTTCAAGCTAACTGATTTCAAGTTATCTCTTCGTTTCACTGAACGGATTAATATTTTAGAAGTTGATGATACCGCTGTTGTGATACCTAAGGAGATTTTTAGGTTCCGCGACTATGACGAACTGGTTGCCTTGGCTAACAAAAATGAAGAATTACCAGGTGCGTTGACATAACATATTATCGGTACATTTTTCCTCATAAATTATTAAATTATTTATTAAACATTACTAATTTTTATATTTTTCTATCCTTACCAAAGATGTCATTGGTCGTGTCCGAAGTATTAGAGATACTCACAATGAACATTTGTTAACCAAGCAAATAGTTGTTATCGACTTACAGATGGCAAGGTATATAAATATTTGAAATGTTGTATCTTTCACTATTTATAAATTCTTCAAACAAGTGTTACATTTGTTTTTGATATTTTTGTTTGTATTTCTGCTTTTTTTTTTCAAAAAATAAAGTACAGAAGACGTACTTTTTTCTTAATCGTATACTAACGCTAAATAGATTTCATATATTTTTTATATTATATTTTATTATTAATAAAACAGCTGAAGAACACCATAAAAAATATATGCATTCCTTTTTTGTTTAAATTTCTTAAATATTTTTTGTAGGGTCATTATTTCTTAACACCACATCAGCTTCCAGATTTTTCTTCGACGATGAAGTCGACGCGAACAGAACATTTATCAACATGTATATCTCATAAATTATTATTTATATACCGTTTATCAATATGTTATGCTCATATATTGTACTATTTTCCGTAGGTTTAAAGACAACATCGACATCGCATTAAAAATTGAGGAACCGATCCATACGGTTATGAAAATGGAGAGTGTTTCTATATCCGAATTGTGTGACTTTATCACAATGTCAAAAATTCAGGTATGATGTGTTTCAATAGCCTAAAAACACGTACAAAATTACATATTATTTACAAAATTATATTAATAACGGTATAACGACTCTTTTATAATGTCAATAACGGTAGGTGGCTGCACATGAAGATGCACAACACATTGTTGGCGCTCAAACTAAGAAGACTCTCGGGAAAAAACAACGCATCAAATAGAAATTACTTTATAAAGAAATATTTAACTATTCCTGTTTATTTCATCACTTTTACATTCTGTCTTTTGTTTCTAAAGTCTACTTCAAACTTACATATACTTATAATTTAATATTTTAGATTTTTCAAGAGTTTGGAATAAATTGATCACTTTTTCGGTTCACAGCAATATAACCTCAACTCTTTAAACCACATCCAACCTAATATGGTTTAATTACATATTGTTCACTACACTTCAATTTGCCTTTAAAGGAAAAGCGCATCCAATATGCTGGGAAATGACCAAACTATACCCACGCATTCCTATGGACCCGCCTGCCAAGGTTAAAGCCCCCAGAATTTGGTGATAACATAAATCCCGCTTAAAACAATTTTTTCCCGTTTTTTCCAAAACACACAACAAATTAAAAAACAAAACTACATCATGCTTATGATGCCGGACCCTGCCTGGTATGGTCGAAAGACTCAAATATATCGGAAACCAAAGCAAAAACGGGAAAAATGGTTAGATGATTGAGAAGTTACCCTTCAATAAAGAGTTGACCGTCCCACCGAAGACATGCGAGATGGAGGTGAACGCAACGTCTTGTCCAAGGAAGGGGGAGATACAAGATCCAAACTGACACATCTGGAGGAAGGAGTGATACGCCTGCCTTATCTGCAAGTTGGGTTTCAACATATTTTTTCAACCTCTTTCCATTTTTACTCAAATCAAAATATTGTGTGTTAAATACACAATCAACTCTTTTTCAAATTAACTTAAACCGTAACAAACTCCTAGATTATTGCAATCAAATAAGGACGAAATAAAATAGTAATTACCAATATATTTTATTCACGACACTTATTATTTATAATAGAAAAAAACGTTTCTTCTCCCTTCATAGTTTTCACAAACCAAATATTTACAAATGATTCATAAACAGTTCAACGGATTTGGGGCCACTTGGAATCCTCATCTCTTTTCTTCCAAGGTTAGTGTTTTATGAATTGAAATAATTTCCCACTCTTACTTTCATCTATAATTACTCAATTTTATTTATACTATTATACATATCATTCTGAAGCAGGATCGTTTTTATATACCTCATTACAACTATTACAAATCTCCAAGTGTGTGTTGTCCTTGGATTCCTCTTCACATCCTTAGCTTACTTTTTTCCCTTTAACCCATGGCTGACTCTCCAAATGATTTCCTTTCCTCATGTCTGATGTTTGTTGAACTACGCGTTGGTCGTCCAATGCAACTAATTGTTTGTCGATTGTTACGGTTTTGGGAGGCTCAAAATGTCAAGAAAGATGGTGAACTTATGAGTATTGATTTTCTTCTGATCCACAAAGAGGTATATCACACATTATGATACCTTTTAAAATTTTATTTGTTACTTATTATCACAA
>NW_010966178.1:1175689-1205175 GCF_000463585.1 Tarenaya hassleriana
ATGGACTACTAATAGTGATATGCTTCGATGCCCCTGTTGCCAAGCATTAGTATGGCAAAAAGAGAGTACTGGTCGAAAGGATTGCAACGGGAATTACATGTACAACATATGTTGTATGCAAGGTAGGGTCAAACTCCCACCGGTGCTCGAACCCCCGGAAATTTTGGAAGAGTTATACAAAACGTCTGTTGGTTTTCGTACAAATATTAGAGCGTACAACTCAATTCTTGCATTCACATCAATTGGTGCCAAGGTCGACCATTCGGTGACATCAAGAAGTGGTCCATACACATTCAGAATCCACGGACAAAATCACCATCAAATAGGATCTCTACTACCTGTGGAAGGAAGACCCCCCCAGTTTGCACAGCTATACATATATGATACTGCAAATGAGGTTCGGAACCGCATGAGTACATTGAGCCGAAAATCGAGTGCTGGAGATTTAGATGAGAACATTGTGACATACCTCATTCAGATGATGGATGCATTCAATTGTCTTGCAAAGATCTTTAGAAGGGCAAGGGATCAGTATGAATCAGGCAACGTTTCAAATTTCACAATCACATTGGTGGAACAAAAAAAACGTGGTAAGCAATATGAGATGCCAGTTGGTGAGGAGATTGTCGGTTTGATTGTTGGTGACATGTCAACAACAACTGGTGAAAGAGATGTTGTTTTACACCTCAAACCATCTACCCATTTACAACGAATAAGCGATCTACATCCGTTGTTTATGAGTCTACAATATCCATTGTTATTTCCTTATGGACAGTATGGATTCCATGAAGAAATCCCGTACATAAATGAACAGAACACGATCAAGAGACGTTTTGTAACCATAAGAGTTTTACGCATACCAGATACAAACAAGATTATCTGAAGGACTGACGATTGTTAAAGCTGGGCGTCTGTTCCAACAGTATGTGGTGGATGCTTACACTACAATTGAGCAAGAAAGAATACGTTGGGTGAGAAACAACCAAAAGACATTGAGAGCCGATCTTTATAATAATGTTTTTGATGCAGTAGATAAAGGAGACACCAATGCTAAAGTGTTGGGCAGAAGGGTCATTTTACCCCCTACCTTCACTGGAGGCCCACGATATATGGTTGAAAACTACCATGATGCAATGGCGATATGCAGATGGTTTGGGAACCCTGATCTTTTTGTCACTGTGACGGCAAACCCAAAATGGCAAGAGATAATTGATCATCTTAATGCCTATGGCGGAGAATCTGCACATGATAGGCCAGACATTGAATGGCGTGTCTTCAAGATGAAATTGGATGACATATTGGCAGATTTGAACGATGGCATATTTTTCCCCAAGCCAATCGCTGGTAAGAAAATCTCTCCACATCTAATGAAACATGAAATTATAACTTATAACATTTTGGAATAGAAATATATTTACTTTAACTCACACTTGTATAATCATTTTTGCAGTGATATACACCGTTGAGATCCAAAAACAAGGCCTACCACATGCTCATATACTTATATGGTTGGAATCTATGTATAAGAGCCCTACAACAACTTACATCGATCATCTCATTTCAGCAGAGTTACCAGATAAAGAAACTGATTTTGAAGGATTCAAATTAGTTGAACAACATATGATGCATGGCCCCTGCGGTTCTGACAGACCACGCTCCCCCTGTATGGAGAAAGGAATATGTACGAAGAGATACCCGCGCCCTTACACGGAGCATACAACGGTTGATAAATCAGGGTATATTATATATAGACGACGGAATGACACGTCCAGATTTGTGATGAAAGGAGATGTAAGATTAGACAACCGTTTTGTTGTCCCGCATAACTTAGAGCTTCTGAAGAAATACAAGGCACACATCAATGTTGAATGGTGCAGTAAATCGACAGCTATTAAGTATCTATTCAAGTACATCACAAAAGGGGTGGACAAGGCAACTATCATTATTCAGAAAGGTACGAGCACAATACATGGGACATATAAGAAGACAGAGCCAGTGCATCAGAAAAATGAGATAAATGACTACTTGGAATGCCGCTATTTATCTGCATGTGAGGCGGTGTGGAGAATATTTTTTCCACATACATTATCAGAAACCTCCGGTCACAAGATTATCGATACATCTACCTAATCAGCACAGTTTGATATTTGACGACTCAACAAATCTTGAGCATGTTGTTTCACGACCAGACACACGGGAAACCATGTTTACTGAATGAATGCACACCAACGAACTGCACGAAGAAGCAAGGCAATTGACATATGTGGAATTCCCAACCAAGTTTGTATGGAATAACACTGGAAAATATTGGAGTCAGAGGAAAAAAGGCTTCAATATCGTTCGAGTTGTAAACATCCATCCAGCTGCAGGAGAGCTATACTATTTAAGGATGTTAATAAATATCATAAAAGGACCGCACAGTTATGAGGAAATTCGTACGGTTGTTGGTGTTAAATACAATACATTCAGATCCAAAAACAAGGCCTACCACATGCTCATATACTTATATGGTTGGAATCTATGTATAAGAGCCCTACAACAACTTACATCGATCATCTCATTTCAGCAGAGTTACCAGATAAAGAAACTGATTTTGAAGGATTCAAATTAGTTGAACAACATATGATGCATGGCCCCTGCGGTTCTGACAGACCACGCTCCCCCTGTATGGAGAAAGGAATATGTACGAAGAGATACCCGCGCCCTTACACGGAGCATACAACGGTTGATAAATCAGGGTATATTATATATAGACGACGGAATGACACGTCCAGATTTGTGATGAAAGGAGATGTAAGATTAGACAACCGTTTTGTTGTCCCGCATAACTTAGAGCTTCTGAAGAAATACAAGGCACACATCAATGTTGAATGGTGCAGTAAATCGACAGCTATTAAGTATCTATTCAAGTACATCACAAAAGGGGTGGACAAGGCAACTATCATTATTCAGAAAGGTACGAGCACAATACATGGGACATATAAGAAGACAGAGCCAGTGCATCAGAAAAATGAGATAAATGACTACTTGGAATGCCGCTACTTATCTGCATGTGCGGCGGTATGGAGAATATTTTCATTTCACATACATTATCAGAAACCTCCGGTCACAAGATTATTGATACATCTACCTAATCAGCACAGTTTGATATTTGACGACTCAACAAATCTTGAGCATGTTGTTTCACGACCAGACACACGGGAAACCATGTTTACTGAATGAATGCACACCAACGAACTGCACGAAGAAGCAAGGCAATTGACATATGTGGAATTCCCAACCAAGTTTGTATGGAATAACACTGGTAAATATTGGAGTCAGAGGAAAAAAGGATTCAATATCGGTCGAGTTGTAAACATCCATCCAGTTGCAGGAGAGCTATACTATTTAAGGATGTTAATAAATATCATAAAAGGACCGCACAGTTATGAGGAAATTCGTACGGTTGTTGGTGTTAAATACAATACATTCAAAGATGCTTGCCAGGCAAGAGGATTACTTAGCGGCGATAATGAATGAATAAATATATTGTTTGCTTTTGTGTTTGATTATTTATTTTAATATCAAGTTTTTATTTTAAAATTATATGTACAATGAAATGTATATATATATATATATATATATATATTACAAATAATTGAGGTTATAAGCTATATTACATACTAAAATTGTAAAATAGTACATATAATACAATATTTATAATTGAAACAAATATTATCGTAGAACATGAAGTTGAAATGTGTCTGAAATATGTAGATTTGTGAGAATACACGCATGTATATTTGGTTGTTGAAAAATAGGTCCTTATCTTTAATCTAAAAGTTTTACGAAATTTAAAATTTTCCAGAGAATGCAATGACCCAGAAATTTTTGGAGTGTGCACCAACTGATCCATCGGAAAAGTTGCATCGCCACAACTGTAGCCAATCGTTCATTGTCAGGTTATTTTTTTCCTCCTGTTCCCTGGATACCTACTTTGACTACTGCATGAATTGAGTTCAAGTTTCGTAGTTTTGCCAAATGGATGATGGGTAAAGCTACTTCTTTAAGGTTTCCACCTACCAATCAATGTATTAGACCATCATATTTGTGTTGGATTTGTATATTCATATTAATTTAGCATTTGTTATGTTCTATTCTTGGTAAGATTGATTCCGGTTTTCAGTTTTTTATTTTAGTTAGTCTTTAATTCGGAATGGCTACACATCATTTTGTTCAGTTCATACGAAGATAAGAGAAATAGGATATATGTATATATATGATTAGGGATGTGCAATTCAGTTCGGCAATCTGGTCCCGAACTTAAAGAGAGGGCAATCCTTACACCCAGAAATGAAACAGTGAATGAAGTAAATGAATTCCTACTCTCCAAACTCCCGGGAGAAACAACAAAGTATCTAAGCTCAGACAACATTGGAATAGATTGTGCGCCAAAAACGGATTGGCACTCCCTATACCCCGTCGAATATCTAAACTCCCTAGAATTCCCTGGATTATCGAGTTATCGCCTACATTTGAAAGTTAGAGCGCCGATGATGATGCTAAGAAACATGAATAAAAAAAGGACTTTGCAATGGGACACGAGTAATAACAACTCAGTTAGGGAAAAGAGTTTTGGAGGCAGAAATTATGACAGGACCAAACTTCGGGGAAAAGGTCCTTATTCCAAGAATTATTCTGTCACCAACAGATTCAAAGCATCCATTCACCTTGCGAAGAAGGCAATTTCCAATAAGACTATGCTACGCAATGACAATAAACAAAATCCAGGGACAAAGTCTGAAACAAGTAGCCTTATATCTCCCACGTCCGGTCTTTACCCATTGTCAATTGTATGTTGCTATCTCCCGTGTTACTTCTGCAACAGGATTAAAAATCCTAGATACTACGGAACACTCAGATGACAAACGTAGCATCACTAACATCGTTTACAGAGAAATCTTCAATGGACTACCAACACCATAAGGTTAGGATAAATTATAAGAATCTCATATTCATCATTGTTTGCCAAGAAAATATTTAAAATTAATTGATATAAAATAAATTGAACATCTTAGTATAAATATGTGTACCATATTTATACAAATGACATTTTTTTATATGTGTGTACATCATTTAAAAATCATAATATTGATATTTATCTATTAATCATATTCTCTCATCTTGCAGATATTATTGGAGTATTACTCTTAATTCAAGCATCAAACGTACGAAAGTCGACGTCAAGTCAGAAGATTATTCTCCCTTTATTATTGGAAGGGTAAGTTTACCATTTGTTTACACCGCAAGTAAAGCCAATTAAAAAACTTTATCTTATTACATTTATACATACTAACATGTGAATTCGATATAAAACTGAACAACAATATCATCAAACTATCCATATAGGATAATCTCGCAACAAATCTCTGTTCACAAATGCACAGATTGAATGCCAAAAAAAATTTCTTAGTCGTTACAGATGTAAATCCAAAGATGATCGACGATAATTATACAACAAAAATTATTTTCTAATTTTTGCCTAGGGCGTCAAGGTTTCCAGTGAAGCATCTATGTATATGTTTTAACAATATAATAGATTATGATAAATATTATATTTTACCTTTATCAAATATATGTTATATAGATCGGGTGGAATAATTATTTTGTTACATCACCAAACCATTGTAATAATGGTTTAAAATAAATACTATATTTTAATCTTTATCAAATATATATTCTACAAAAAGAGTGGAACAAATAATTTGTAACAACACTAAACCATTGTAACAATAATATTCTAAAATAAAAACTAATATATAAATGTCGTAATTATTAGATTAAATATCATGCTGACTTTAAGTATATATATGTATATTGTATATTTATTGAATAAATATATTGTTTGCTTTTGTGTTTGATTATTTATTTTAATATCAAGTTTTTATTTTAAAATTATATGTACAATGAAATGTATATATATATATATATATATATATATTACAAATAATTGAGGTTATAAGCTATATTACATACTAAAATTGTAAAATAGTACATATAATACAATATTTATAATTGAAACAAATATTATCGTAGAACATGAAGTTGAAATGTGTCTGAAATATGTAGATTTATGAGAATACACGCATGTATATTTGGTTGTTGAAAAATAGGTCCTTATCTTTAATCTAAAAGTTTTACGAAATTTAAAATTTTCCAGAGAATGCAATGACCCAGAAATTTTTGGAGTGTGCACCAACTGATCCATCGGAAAAGTTGCATCGCCACAACTGTAGCCAATCGTTCATTGTCAGGTTATTTTTTTCCTCCTGTTCCCTGGATACCTACTTTGACTACTGCATGAATTGAGTTCAAGTTTCGTAGTTTTGCCAAATGGATGATGGGTAAAGCTACTTCTTTAAGGTTTCCACCTACCAATCAATGTATTAGACCATCATATTTGTGTTGGATTTGTATATTCATATTAATTTAGCATTTGTTATGTTCTATTCTTGGTAAGATTGATTCCGGTTTTCAGTTTTTTATTTTAGTTAGTCTTTAATTCGGAATGGCTACACATCATTTTGTTCAGTTCATACGAAGATAAGAGAAATAGGATATATGTATATATATGATTAGGGATGTGCAATTCAGTTCGGCAATCTGGTCCCGAACTGTAACGAACCGATTAATTCAGTTTCGGGCCATTTCGTTATTATATACAAATCTCACACGGTACGATATTTGAAATACCGAATGGTTCGGGAACGGTTCGATTCGGTTCGGAAAAAACCAAACGGTATTTCGGTATATAAAATTTTTATATAAAAAAGTTAATATTTGTAGTCTATTACTAATATTAAGAGTTTGTTTATGTAATGTATCGAGGTTAATTTTGATTTTTTCCCCAAGTTTATAAGTACACAACTTTTGTTTTGTTGTATAAAATTATTATGTTAGATCTCTTTACATTTTTATTATATATGAATTATAAATATATCATAAACCGTACCGAACCGTTTTTTCCCCGGTTCTTATTTGGTTTTTATTTATTACTACCGTACCGTCCTGAACCCTCAAAATACCAAACCAAATAATATACGATACTACTTTGGATACAAAATTTCTAATACCGAATAAACATATCCTAAACTAAATCATGAAACACTCACCCCTATATATGATATTCATTATATTCTCTCATGTTGCAAATATTGTTGGAGTTGTATTCACGATACAAAGATCAAATTTACGATTGTTATCCTCGAGTAAGTAAATAATTATACACATATTATTATAATAAAGTAAATTCTAATAAATTAGTACATACATAAAATCAATAACCACCCGCACATCGCGCGGGTCCTGGCCTAGTTGTTTTTAAAATTTCCAATTACCACCATAAAGGGAATTTACCGTGCCATATCAGCGTCTGATGTGGCTGATATGGTGTTGACATGTCAACAACTTAGGTTATTAAAATTGGTTCATTTAATCGAATCGGTTAAAAATCGATTTTTTTTTTTAAAAAAATTGGGATTTAGGGTTTCGAAGCCCTAAATTACAATCTCACATTCAGAATTTCTCTCCTCTCCTCTCCTCTGGTGAGACGAACTCCGGCGTGACTCCGACTCGTGTCGATGTTGCTCTGGCGTGGTTCCTGGTCGTCTCGGTGGTTCGCTCCTGCTTTTGATCGAGGAAGAGGATTCCGAAGGCCATGGCTTCACACTTAGGCCTCCGCCATTGTCGTCTTCTTCATTTCTCTTTCTTCTTCGTCAAAGGGAAGGTGGAAGGGGCTGCTGGGCTTCAAGAGAGACCATGTTGGATCCAAGAAAGCTCATAAGATCAGTGTGGAGAGATTTATTCACTCATGTACTTTTTTTTTCATTTCTCTTTACAAAATCTTGTCAAGTGGGTGTCGCGTTATTTCATCGTTTGCTTAAATGTTTTGTTTTTTATTTGGGTTTTGCTCTTCTGTTTTCAGGAAGGAGAGTTCTCAACTTGGAACGGAACGGATAGTGGCATGCAGTGAACCCGGATTTTGTCCTAGGATGATGTTTAGTTCACTGATTTTAAGTTAGATTTTGTTAATCTTAGATCTAAAAAAAAGATTGTTAGAATCTTGTTAATGGCGGTGGCCGAGATGATTTTTCCATTGACTCTTTCCACTTTTCATGTTTTTGTCGAACTTGGTCAGTTATTTTACTTTCTAAGAAAATATATATATATATATATAATGGTGAAATCATTATCTGGGTATTGTTCGAATTGGAGTTGGGAATTTGGGTGTTTGGTTGTACCAAAAGAAAATACGCAATCGTTATGTTATGATGTTGGAGTTGAATTTCGGCATATGATTTGTCTGATGGAGTCGAACCACCGAGACCACCAGAAACCACGTCGGAGCAACCACCAAGACCACCAGGAACCACGTCGAATCGAAACCCTAAATCTCATTTTTAAAAAAAAAAAAAAATCGGGTTTCACTTAACCGATTCGATTAAATGAACCAATTTCAATAACCTGAGTTGTTGACATGTCAGATTATGTGTCATCTGAGGTGGCAGTTTTTAGGATGTGTCACGCCACATCAGCCATCAGACGCTGATGTGGACGGTAAATTCCCTTTGTGGTGGTAATTAGAAATTTTAACAACAATCTATGATGAAAATCGGGAAAATTTGAAATCGAGTGTGGGATTTTATCAAATTAAAAATTGATGTACTAATTTTATAGATTTGGAACAATCTGTGTGGGTTTATGTTATTTTCCCTAATAATAATAATCTGTAATCTGTGTCTTCTAATGCATTTTAGGCTTTTTAATATGAAAATATGACGGTCCAACTTTCGTATTAAATAATCTTCAACCTTGATCATTGCCTAATCAAATTTGGTCCTTACTAAAAAAACAAATAGTTGATATACCAAATCTCAATTATTAGTTAAGCTTCTTCCGGGTTAGATGTGACCATTTCGAATTTTAACCTTGGATTCGATTCAATTATATTTGAATTCTATTATTAAAAATTATAACAACTCAGTTGTTAAATTAATTTCGATTAAAGTTTTTTTTACTCAACTCGGATTTAAATTTTTATTAATAAAAAATTTATTTTTCAAAGAAATTTTTTATTTTTTTTATTTGGTTCTCTTTTAGTTTTAAAATTTAGAAAAATTATAACTACAATATTATCTTATTCCATTTGGTTTGGTTAATTCTGATCCAGAATTTGACCAATATTATCTCTCGTTTTAAATAAGTTGTAAGAACTTATGTTTTATTTAATTTACTATTTTTTTTATTTTATTACAAAAAAAACTTTTTTTTAAAAAAACGGTTTCTTTTCCTTTCCTAAATTTCTACTAGAAAAAAGCCTACCAAAACTCTGAGCTCTACGTTACAATCTCTCGTCTCCGATAATTCGTTATTTTATTTTATTTTATTTTTCCCCTTTTTTTTTTGTTGGGAATAAATATGCAAAACTTTGAACTGCTCGAAGCTCACGAAACCTTCAAGAAGAGAAGAACGAACAATACCAAGCCAGGAAGAAACTCAGAGATCCTTCAATGGAATCTCCTCCTCCGCCTCCTCCTCCGCCGCCTCCTCCGCCGGACAGATCCAAACGCCTCCATAATTTTACCTTGCCTTATCTCCGGTGGGGACAGCAGAGATTCCTCCGCTGCGTCAAGCTTCCTCACCACCGGTCTCCTCCTCCGTTTCCTTCTTCTTCCTCTTCTCCATCTCCCGATCGCGCTGCTCAGAGATATTCCGCCGCTGCCGCTGGAGTCACGGCGATGGATTCCTGTCGGAGATTTGGTTCCGGCGGGGAGGTCGGTGTCGACAACGGAAAGGCGGGACTCGCTTTCCGGCTTGACCCGAAAGTGAAGGTCTCAGTTATCGGCGAAGGATTTGATGGCGGAGCGAGGAACGGCAGCGTCGCGGCGGCTCGGCCGTGGAATCTGAGGACGAGGAGGTCGGCGTGCTATGAACCGAGGGATGAAGCGGCGAGGATCGGTGATTCTCCGGGGAGACATGAGAGTGGCGCGAAGAGAGGTGGCGACGGTGACGGCGATGTCTACAGGGAGAAGAATGGAAAACTGAAGTTCTCGGTTCCTTTGTTGAGAGAGGAAATCGAAGAGGATTTCGCCGCCATGATCGGGAAACGACCTCCGAGGAGACCCAAGAAGAGACCTCGGATCGTTCAGAAGCAATTGAATGTAGGTCCTTCGAATTTTTGTCTCCTAAACACATGATTCATGCATTGTTTTGTTGCTGAGGAGTTGCCCGGAAAACCAAATGATTCTGTGTTTTTTCATTGCCCAACTTAGTATGAATGTTTCTCGCTTGTTCCTTGTGTCGACATCTGCAGTCGCTTTTTCCCGGGTTGTGGCTGACAGAAGAAGTAACAGCAGACTCATACAATGTTCCTGAGGTTCTGGAAACATGAAAGGTGGTTCTTCAGAAATGCCTTCAATGGTGTCAGCTTTTCTCCAAAATGTATCAACTCGTTCATGTTCTTCGTTGGCATCCTAGTTTTATATGCAGTTGTCATTGTAAAAAAGGGAAATGTAGCAGCTTTGGTTCCCTGTTAGTGCAGAAACCATTTCTGGTCTCTCTACGTGCTCTTCTTGTTGTAAAGGAGGTAACTGGGAAATCATCGGCTCATCAATACTGTTAGGTAATCCACGCATCATCATCAATCTAATTGTAATCTCCATGCAATGGAATATCCAGATGTTTGTTTTGATAATGCAGTTTCTCTTTTGTTTCTTTCGCATTTCGAGGATGTTCTCTGTTGTTGCCTATTGTTGGACTAAGAGAAGCTATATCAGTATTAGCTGTTAGATCATACAAAGATATGACAATGATTTGTAGAAGCTTCATGTTCTTCTTGAGCATGCATGTGTTGGTTCATGTTTGTGCAAAGTCTCAAGAACATGCTGTTATCTTCACCAATGGTCTTGGACAATATCAAAACCAGTTCAACTGCAATGTTTGTGCTGTTAGTTGTTGTTTGATGAATTCATGGAGGTAAATTTCCGCGTGCAACATCTCACATTTCTGTGGTCCAGACGGCTTCTTTTCTCTCTGTAAGTCAAGTAACAAACTCCAGTATGTTCTATAAACACCTGTGATGTTTGCTACTTGAGATTTAGGTCCTTATGTTATGCCTCTGCTCTGTCGTTGCCTATTGTCGGATACCAGCTTAAGATTATCCAAAGATGATCATGCCCGGTTGTAATATGACAGATATTTCTAGCAGCTTCTTGTTTTTCTGGCATTCGTTTTCGGTGGTCCACAGTTGTGCAAGGTCTGTATATTCTAGACGAGGACATGCCTTTCTGTTCAGAAATGTTGTTGTGCATATCCAGATTAGCTGAGTAACAGGTGTGCTGTAAGATTATCTGTCAATGACTTCCCAGGTCAAACAAGCTTCTGTCTACGTGATAACTCACGGTCCACGGTTCAGAAGGCACTCTGATTCTCCGGTAAGTCAAGCCAACTTAATTTTCATTATCTGAAAACCTAGAAGACGTTCCTGCCATATGGATATTTGGGAACTTTTCTGAGACAGAAGATCAGCTGATGAATCCTAGAGGGCAAGTGATAGAAGATGATATGGCCTGATTTAGCAATCCTGGAGATAGTCTCTGCTCGAGTTATGCAAGCTAGTGATTCTCAGTGGAGCATTTGGTAGGTTATTTCTTCTTTTGCTCATATTAATGTACCCTATGACATTTCTTTTTCAGGTTTTGATCTCAGAGTTCAGTCAAAGGAGAGGAGCAAGGATGGGTTTTGGCTTATCTAAAATCAATGCTTCAGGGAAAGTCGATTCCAAGGTACTTCTTGAGACGGGTCACGAGATCCTAAAGCTTTCCCTGATAAGAAATAATGATCGAGACCAAAGCTTTCTAACGCGAATTCAGTGGCTGGCATTACTAGATCCATTGTCTTTTATTTTTATGTCGAATAGTCTTTGAGTGAACAAGATTCACTTAGTAACAACCATGATGATAGAAGAACGTCTTTATCCATCGGAAGCCATGATCGGGCTAAGAAGGCTTAACACTGAACCACATACAATGCCTTGCCTTGCCGACCTCCAGCGCGCGAGGCCGCAGATATCAGGTAAAGTACCCTTTGATGCCTATTATAGATTACACTTTTATTCCCTCACTTGAAATCTCCTTTTATATATGTATATATAAATATATATCTATATATATATATATGAATCTAGCAGCATTGCCCCCTCTAGTAGTGGCTTACCACATCTTTAGACCGTTGAACCCTTCTTTTATTTTATTTGAAAATTCCAAACTCTGTGAACCAATTATTGAATTTATCCCACGTTTCAAAGCCTATGATCCTATCAGCCTTCTTACTTCATCGTCTTCCTTGTCAAACCCTCTCATGGAAATCTATTCCCGTCACTTGATCTGAATTGTATACAGTTTTTTCTGCACACAAGTCTCGGTTTTGATCATTGATTGCTATATATTGGTATTTTTGCTCTCTGCAGATTTCGCAAAAGGTCGTAGTCCTGTCTTCTATTTCCCCACAGGTAAGTTGTGTAATTTCACATGCTTCTTTTGTGATAGTCTTTGTCACCTATCATCAGTTCATTAGCGTCTTAAAAGCATGAATGGGAACATCATTCCTGTTTTTGCGTCTAGATAACGATGGAAACACATTCCTGATGCTGCTTTTGTGCGCAACCTGCGTTCTTGATCAGATGTTGGGGACAACGGATTGGGTTTCTTTCACCATTTTTCCGGAATGCAAATCTTTGATAATTTGACTGAAAGTTTTGTCAGAATATTTATGAGTTTTCCGTTTCAAAAATAACTTCGTATTCTACACTATTTTCCTACTCACATACATGTTATGAAAAGCTTAACCATCCTCTTTGTTGTCATCTATTACGATCAACAGCTATACTTCAGCTTTGTGATCATGATCTGTGCTGAATCAAACCACCAGCGGATTTCATTCTCCAGCGATCTCGGGCAATCCGAAATCACACCCGTGGAACCGTCAACCCCTGTCCGGCGTGACACATCTCTTTTGGATTCATCAAACTCCGACTTCGAGTTCCACATTTCCAGAAACTTGGATCAAGAATCTTCTCCAGCGGATGAAATCTTCGCCAATGGCATGATCCTCCCTATTCCGTTCCAAGTAACCGCAGCCGCCACAGTCCCGAAACGTCTCTACAAGTATGAACTCCCACCCATTATCTCCGCCCGCTCCCATGCCCCATGTCCTCCACCGCCACCGTTACCCGAAAACCCGAGAAAATTTGGGGAGAAGGAAATGATGGGCGGCAATGGCAGCGGTGAAAACTGGGATTCAGAGGCAGAGAAGTCGGCAAAGTCATTCTGGAGCTTCAAGAGAAGTGCGAGCCTCAACTGCGACATAAAAAGAAGCTTGATCTGCTCGTTTCCACGGCTCACGAGAAGCAACTCAACAGGGTCGGTGACTAATTCCAAAAGGGCGATGCTTAGGGACGTCAACAAGCACAGCTCGCAGAGGCACGGGATCTCGGGTCAAGGGGCAAATCCGTCATCTCCTCAAGTACCTTCTTCTCCTTCCTCTCTTTGTTGCAGTGCTTACCAATTCAGACCTCATAAGCTTGCGGGGAAGAAGGGAGGAAACGGCGGTGGAGGAAGCTTTCGGGTAAGTCCAGTGATCGGTGTTCCATCTCCGTTCGGGTTAGGATCCATTCTACGCCATTCAAGAGATCAGAAGAAGAAGAAGAAGAACTAAGGGATGGGTGGCATTTCTGGTTATATTAGGATTCCGTTTTTCGGTTTTAGAAAAACTATTTTCATTCGGTTTTTATATAAAGATTTTTCGCATTTTAGATTCTCATTTGGTTTTTATATCAGATTTTATTTTAGATATGGATATGTGTTGTTGGGTTTGATTTTGGTTAACCTAACCGAAATGTCTACCTAACCAAAATGTAGGATTTGGCTTTACATGGAGACGACCCTTTTCATGGATCATACAAACACTTGGTTTTGTTTATCCATCTAATGTCTACTAATAGAGTTTTCATGTAATTTAGGCAATGGAGAAGACCCTTTTGTCTTATTTGAACAAGAAATGGATCATATTGATGTCATAGGAAGAAGTCTTTGATCTTAAGCATAAACTGTTGGGGCATTATTTAAGAATTAAAGCTGATTTCTTGTTCAAATAAGATATTGTCTTTGATCGGAATGAAAGTCGACCCAACATAAATGTGCGTTCCGTTTTGTTGTGGTAATTCAAAGGGTTATTCGAATGCCAAGTTTGACTAAATAAATCTTCTCACATTGGAATCATTTTATCTTCGTTTTGTGTATCGGTATTCGGACATGCCCTCCATTTTCTCTCTCCCTCGCACAACTATGTTTTCTTTTTCAGCCTGTTCAATCAAACGTTTAAAAAAAGTTTTTACTTTTGTTTTAAATTTTATAAATTAATACCTGTTTATTTCAGAACTTTTCCTCAGTTATGTCTAAAAAGAAAAGACAGTTTGGAAATGTATTTTTTTAATCCAATTATAGAATTTGATATAGAATAGGAAAAAGGGCCCAGAAGGCTGGAATAGATAAGGCTCGGAAGCCCAAATAAGTATTTTAAAGGATCCAATTATATATAACAGAATAATATATAAAATTATGAGAGGGTTTTCAAATACCGTATCACGTTCTACATACATAAATATATAAAAGTTTTCAAATATATTTAGTACGAATATCTTTTTTTGGGTAAACTTATCATGATATATTTTTCAAACTAGAATATAACATGTTGGTCTCATGGAACTTGTTCGTTTATAACTACTATATATATTCAGTTCACCCTCACCTAATCCATACATGATAAAAAACATTTGACAATAATGATACCCACCACCTAAATTTATCTACCCTAGAGAAAATCCAAAACCAAATAAGGATAGAACCGAGATGACATACACATTATGACAGGCATTTTGTTTTTTGGATCCAAAAAATATACAGAGAAAGCGCGCACAGTCTTGCTGACGGCAATCAAGGCAGAAAAGGATCAAATCAATCAAGATCCAATCCAAATGCATTTATAAAGTTTTCAGCCTGTATTGATTGTAGGGTTTAGAAAGGGGGGGAATCGATTACCGGAGATCAATGACATCGAACTGGAGAGAAGGGTTGAGATAGACATCAGAGCAAGAAGAGTAGATAGGGCCTCCTTCCTCGGGCGGATCGTGAGGGTGAAACCCTCTTTGCTCGCACTTCCTTATCACCCTCATCCCTCCCGGCGTCGTCAGCCTGAATATTCCATGCTTCCTTTTTTTTTTGTAATAAAAAAAAACATTCTTTTATTATGAATACTGTACCTTTTTTCTCTTACTGAAATCCATTTATTGATTTTTTTTTGTCTGCCAAAACCGGGACTTTGGAGTTGTGGATTTCGTACCTTGTTGTGTCTGTTGGGGCCATAACGATTGCCACTGATTCCGGTAACATAATCTGAACAAATGCAATAATGACAAAAAAATAAAAGAGTTATTAGACGAAGTAAGGAGTAACTCAGCAAATTACAGAGGACTAAGAAAACATATACAATTGTGATAAAACCCGAAGAAATTTTGTTATAGAAATATACACAAGTCTGTGAAAACGACGCAGAGGGTAGATCGAAAAGGGTAGTTTTTTGAATGTCATAGAGATTTTTCCAATCATCAGTACTAGGCACCTTTAGTATTTGTATATATCATATAATGTGCTGGCACCTAATGGATATGTATATTTCATCTCAAAAGTATGGAATGCAGAATTCTTCGAGATGACGAAGCAATTTGTTGCATGAAGATAAGATGGGTACCTGATATGAATAGTGGGTGTGAAGATCGACAGATGACATGAAACACGACTGTGTAGGATGCGTCTGAAAATCGGAGACAAAGTCAAAACCCGATAAAGATATTTAGGCAAACAATAAACTGAGAAAAAATAAAAGAAAAGGAGATTGATCTCTCTCAAGGATATGAATATGACGCAAGAATAAAGGTAATTAAAAATCAGCGGGAATCTTCCAGAGTGAACTTGCTAAAACCAAGTTACAAATTGCGATTCGAAATCAGATGTCGAATTGCATATAAATACTTACATGAATCCATCCAAGTGGGAAAAGAGATTGCTTATCCTGCACTTCAAAAATTTCCTCCTCATTCGTAGTTTGACACTGCACACAGAGAGAGAGAGAGAGAGGGGGAGAGAGAGAGAGAGAGATTTAAGATTGGGCCTTGGAAATCTGACAAATTAAGATACACGAGTTAAGTCAGAGTTTCAAAACCAAAACAAGAGTAAGCTTACCGTGTTAGATGTTGATTCCTGCTTTGGTATGATGAGGGCTGTAACATGAAATTTTCTGTCTTTCTGCACATAAGTGATTCACATATCATGTCAGCGATGATAATGTCAATGCCATGTAACGCTTGGAAATAGGATCCCATATGCACAACAGAACTCACAAGTGAACCGGCAAGTACACCACACGTCTCTAAATTCTTGACCGTGTTTGATTTGGCAAGCCTCATAAAGGTGTCCATCATTGTTGTTGACTGCAAAAATGGAAGTAATTGCCGAAATATGAAAGACGATACAACTGAACCTATAAGAAAAACGATTCAGACTGCCCATTTCCATCTTATTTTTCTCCAGAAAATGTGACACCCCATATCCAAAAACGAATACCACAGCATGAATCGATAGAACAAGATAATTAGTACAACAAAGCAGTCAATCAGAACACGTGAGCAATTGATATGACCTACATTCGATTTTTTTTTCACTTGTATGATTAAAGGAGATATATTGTACTGCTGTAAGAACAAACATAAAGAATGGCGAATGAAAGGTAAACTTACGATATGGAGTTCAAGAGGAGAATTAGGCTGAATAGAGTCACCAGGGAGGGGATTCTCTATCTTACACTCAACTTCAACTTCTGCACCTTGGGGGCATAAAGCAGGAGCCAAGTCTTGAACTTCTGCAAGTATGGGAGGTGGTGAGGGTTGCCTAATAATATTGTTATCAGCAACAATTTCGGGTTCGTCAAAGGAAATCATAGCAGAAATCTCCTGAGCATGGCTTTTCTCGATATTTTCGCTTAGAGTAGCACTTGAGTCACAATCCACCGATTCCACCCCAGACTTCTCCGGTTCATGGTTACTGCCCTTGCTTTGTATCGTTGAGTCACTATCCACATGTAGCTGGAAACTGTATCCAGATCAAGAGGCAAAGTAATGACAAGGGCGTGAGATTGTCAAATGGCTAAGATGAAAGGAAAATAAATGTCCTTAAATGCAGAATAAGAATAAGCATTTTTGTTTCAGTATCAGCTAGATTGTCTCACCTTGGAATTTCAATCGGTGTCAAATCTATATTGCTTGGATATTGAACCTGGGACATTCGGACAAAAATCATAAGCTTATACTATTTATGAAGCATTGGATAAAAGAAAGCAAGATAAGACACCTTTATGTCATTCTTTGGGGGCTGCCACTGTGCACGGAGTCCATTTGGACCGAAAATAGAATGCTTTGAAAGAGTTTCTTCTTTTGGGCGAATGAAGTTCACTGACCTAGGAGTCAAACAGTTAGAAACGCATCAGTCAGGACCACACCAGACAAATTTAAAATAGAGTCAATCATACAGTAGGGGAAGAGTTTATGTATGAGCTTTTGAATCAAAGACTCACATCTTCCGGAAATGGTCTTCAAGGGGCGGACTATTCACAAATTGATGACCCCTGGGACCCATGTAGCCAAAATTATGTCCAGTAGGATTTACTACCTATCGGAAATAAGAGAAACATAAAAGAAAGGAAATGTTTATCTAATGTAGCTGAGAATCAAATTTAGTGCACCACGTGTTTCTCCGTGAAACCAAAAACTTAACAAATGAAACCATCCAGAAGTCAAGAAATGCATGCCATAGAAGTAATAAGATGAAGCAGCAACCGCACCTTTGTCTGGTTATAGCTACTCAATGATGGCTTGCTAACCGAAGACCAGCCTGGGGAACCATTTACATGATGATGAGCTAGTGAATTAAGTCGCGGCATCATTTTGGCATTTAGTTCATTTATCCTTTGCTGTACAACTGGTTTCAACTTCTCCAGCTCGGTCAAGACATCCAATAACCTCTAAAATAAGAATTGGTGACTATATCTCACATCAAACTCATACTGATAGAAAGGCAAGTCGTAAGAGACCATACATGGAAATAACCATTACCATTTTCAAAAACTCTTTGTTATATGTAGGGGCAGTCCTGTAATCTTGATGTGATGGTATTGTCTCAAGAGCCAAACTAGAGAAAAGAAAAGTATGGTTAGGACCTCAGGAAAAAAATAATAGGAAACTAAAATCTCTGCAGAGATTCTGTAATCTTTTTCTCACCTCGAAAACCGAAGAAGCATGACATATAGATCTACAATATTCTTCTCTGCTCGAAATATGTTGGCCTACAAAGAATCATGCATAATTAACAGGTGAAGAAATCCTGTACAAAACAAGAGAATCATAGAAAAGCCATCGTTTCAGAGGAAACAAAAGCGACCGCCCACAATCGAGTTAGAGGATAGAAAGAAAGAACCAAAGCTTATATCAAGATACAGCTGAGTAACCATGACGAACGATGTGACCTACCAACAACTCTCAGCAAACGCAGTATTATACGAGCAAGTCCAAGGACCAACACTAACTGGCATGAATTTCCTTTTTATCACATGCGTGCCTACGACCCGACAACTCACACAGAGCCTTAAGATGCAACTAAAATCACAGAAACCATCCAAAGTACAACATGAAGAAAGTAAAACACACGCCAATGCAGGAATTACCACTCCAATGTTAACTGCAACACAAAACAAACTTCAGAGAAGCAATCAAAAGAAAAGAGAGCGTCTTCGGAGGAAAATGGACCAAAAATGCGTCAAGGAACTTCAAAAGCCCAGTCAAACCAAAGTGCCAAAACGAGAAATGTGGAAATTCTCCTTGAATGCTATTACATAGAAAGTAAACCACAACTCTGGGTAGACAATGATTAACTTCACAACTGAAAAATTGAATGTAAGAAGAATCGCCAAAAGCTAAACGAGCGGACGATCATCAATCACTAGAATTAGGGCAAAAATCCTCAAACAAGACAGCTCAGTAGAGCAACTACGATCAAAATCAAATTCAAATACAGAATTCAGAACCTGTTTGAGGATATTGTCGGCAATCCTGAAGTAGAATCTAAGAGAAATTCGATTATCCACGATTATCCTCCGCGCACTGGCGGAGATGTCGATGATCTCCAAAGACGAACCCATGGTTCCGCCGACAAGAGGGGAGGATTCTCCTTCCTTCTTCCGTAATAATTTTCGTCACCGACCAAAGAGCATGCTCTTTTGCAGAGAAGAAGCGAGATCTCAGAGCCCTAGATCTCTCGTTGACGGGTCGTCAATGGCGAAGCCGACGCAAGGTAATGTCAATGAGCGCGACGCGATAATGGCGAAGGGGCACGAAAATGAAACCAAATAGTAATTTTGACTACTCGCGTGAGGGTAAATATGTAAATTTGTATATGGCGTTTATGGTTTGGTGGGGAGGAGACGCACCTTGCCTTTAAACAAGCTCTATTAATTTATTAATATTTTTAAATGTAAATAAAAATAACAATCATAATTTAAAGTAGAAAAATAAAAGTGAATGGAACTAGCAATAAAGCTACATTTCTTTTTTACCTAAGATTTATGTATTGGTTTCACACTCTTCCTACACGTTTAGACCATCTGATTATCACATGAGTGTCCATCACTTTATACCATATTTTTTTTATTCATTTTTTATATTTTTAAATAAAATTGTTCATATATATACTTATACAGAATTCATTCAGAATGATATTTATTAAAAAAACTTCATTTTTAAAAATATTCGTTTTAACATTTTCATTAATTTAACTTAATATCGTTACGTTAACCACTAATTATTTGATTAACTTCATTTAAAAAGTCCATATACACCCCTAATGAACATATAAATTGACACTATTCATCCCTAATATTAACTTTTTTAATAACAATAATAACAGTAATATCATGTAACGTTGAAAATTACACGAGATTAACTTAGACAACAACAAACTATAGGTCACAGAATAATCAAACAAAAGGATTTTTTTTTTGTTGGGGATGAAAATTGTTAAATATGACCCCAAAAAAAAAGCATCAAATATAACATGATACTCCAAAACAAAGCTAACAACAACCCGACGTGAAGGAGAGAACATAATTTAAGTTATTAAGGTTCTTTCATTTTGCCCAAACAGACTGACAAAACTTGAAGATAGAAAAACATGTTCCAACACCCCCTAGAGATATACCAAAATGTCCTGACGATGCATTACAAAGCTCGACCTAACCTCTCCCCTCTGTTTAGGCATCGGTGATGGGGAAATCAAAGACGACGTCTTTGCCCGTCAGCTTCTTGTATACAGCAGAGAAAGCCTCCAGCTTGTACTCTGTGTTGTTCCTTTCCTTCGGATCCAGAAACACCTTCACATACAATTTCCTTCTACTCAGACTCCATATTCTCACCATCATTTTGATTATTTAGGGGATGCCAATTCGCTTGCTACCCGAATACCCGAACCGAATAATATATAACCCTATCTGATATTAGTTATGATTTCTTCTTAAAAACCCCCGAAAAATTTCTTTGAAAAACGAGCATTTTTCTTAATAAAAACCAAATTCGAACCGAAACAGAACAGGATTCCACAAGATAATCGAATAGTTATAGTTTCTCTAAATCCAAAATAACCGAACTCGAATATACCCGAACCAAAACACATAATGGCCACCACCACTAGTTTTGATCATCTTAGTATAGAAAAAGGTTTTTATTTATACCTTCATGATCTTGGAGCCGTCGAGTCTGTACCTCACACGTTTCCCAACAATCTCAGCAGGTAAAACGACATCATCGAGGATGGCTTCATGGACAGTGGTCAGGGTACGGCTGCGTGGCCTCTTGATAGCAGAACCCTTCTTAGGAGGCCTCAGGATCCTTCTTGTGGCTATTAGAATCACATCCTATATTATTATGCCCCGAGCACAATAAGGTCAGTACACATAAGTGAGGTTGAATGTGCATTCCATGATTCCATTATGCACATTAATATAAAACATCAGCATCAGACAAATCAATGATGCATTAGTTGTAAAACAAGATTTAATGAGTTAATGCCAAATCATTCATTCACCCAAAATGATGCATTAACAATTTCCAACCTTAACCATGGTCAAAAGCCACATCAACAGGTCAGGATACAAATGGCAGTGAGGGGGAACAAGAAAGCGAGAGTCAGAGCATATAGAGTGTTTCATTCACCTTTCCGCTGAACTTCTTCTCAAGTTCCCGAACAAGTCTGACATGGATCTTCCTGTATGCTTTTCTCAATCTGTATGGGACATTGATAACAACGGCCTTGCGTCCTCCAGACACATCGACTTGACTGCCCACATGAGATAAATGCAAGATTTAGTTTGATTTGATAACCATGGTCCAAGACAAGAGAAGAAAACCATCCAATCTCCCCCAGAACAGATATAAAACTGTACTCACGCCGCTGAGTTGATGTACAAATCTTTCAATTCACTTTTCAACTCTTGGTTTGTGTTCTCTAAATCAAAGAAAGCCTACAAGAACAAAGAGAACTCATCTTTCAGAAACCTAAAACTTCACACATTAAGCAGGATGGGTAATGAATAGACCAACCTGAGCAACTTGCTCATCGAGCTCGGTGAGCTCAGCACCATTATCTTTGTGAATCTTATTCTGTGCGGAGAACATCTTTCTCAGATGCAAATTCGCAAGCTTAGGCTCTGAAAACAAAGAAAAGTTCAAACATTGAGCATCATCTTCAGTAGCACTATCAACACTATCTCTAACAAAAAGGAATCCAACACCAGACACGAACGAAACCAAATAATAGCATAAATATCCAGAGATAAATTCGGAATGAAAAACAAGCGAGGCAACACAAGTACAAAACAATACCAATGACTTAGATATTCCTTGTAACACAAGACGAAGAGTGTGTACGTATCGTCACAGTCATACTTCCGCTCAGATTAGTGATCCAAAGAGGAATTTATGCCGCGAAAAACAATTCGAGCAAAAGTACCACAAAAAGTACAGAAAATCACAGATTTTCCCGGTTAAACCTACACTCGGAAAGTATATACAAGAGCATAGATCGACGAACAGGAAAATGGGGGAGAAGAATCTAATATTAACACAGAATCAGCTCATCGGACCTCTGTCGGAAGGAGACTTACCTCAAGCGAAACGGCAGCCGGAGGAAATCTGAGAAACCCTAGAGTATGCGGAGGCGACAGAGTTTTATAAGGACTATATGGACGGTGGCGATCGATAAAAGGCCACGTGTACGGTCATGGTTATATTTCGATGAAGGATGATTCAATGAATCTGAGTCGTCCAAAGAGAAATAAAGTCGCGTCCTGATCTCGCGTCGCGTGTTGGTATCCGTACCGTAGCATGGCCCGAGAATGGGGCAAACCTCTTAAATACCACCTTTGAGTCGCAAATTTTTTTTTTCTAGGTATAAGGTGAATTTATCTATTAATTACAAGTTCGTAACCGAAAGGGAAACGAAAAACAACCCAGCATAATCTGTACAAGATAGGATACCATATAAAAAAACAGCAAAATGAGAATGTGGTGTGCGTGGTTCTGGACCAAGTGTGTTCGGATGCTTTCCGACAAGAAAAACCAATCTTCCAGCAAGGAATGTCTACTTCCTTTAGACACTTTCGTGATGGAAATCTGAATGTTGCGCAAGACCCTGTCAATTCGAGTCTGGACTCACATCAATCGGCATCCGCTCACACCTGAAAATTCTAGTATTTCGTTTCTTCCAGATTTTGTAGACTGTAATCTGTAGTATCAACCGGCCTAGGAGGACCTTGCTGCGACTCATGTCATTTGTCCGGTTCTTCATCCACTCCCTGCATGGGAACACACTCAACGGCGGGAAGGCCATATCAAGCTCTCTAATGTCAACCAAATCCTTGAGCTAAACTCACACTCAAAAAATAGATGATGGTACGTTTCAGAACATCTTTGACAAAGCACATGTTGGGTGTGTTACTTTATATGTCTCATATTCATGCATGGTTAACTTTCAATTTCATACCAAGACTTTCGAGTTTAATAACTTTCAGAATATACAACCAAATCATGCATACTATACACCATTAGAAAAATAATTTCGATATCTACGAAACGATATCAAGAACATACAATTCCGATAACAGTACATAAAGTTATGATCAAACCAATATCATTAAATCTATATGATTAATTTTTAAAACCGAAAAACCAAATCCGAACCCACGGCGAACCGTGTCTCCTTAAGAAAATTATTCTCCGCGCGGTACCTACGGTTAATGGTATATATCCTCCCAGGATAGGACATACGTACTTCACCGGAACAGTGGTACTACAAACTCCGGTGCCTTATCGAACTCAAAGAACGGCTTGAATCACAAAGAGAAAAAGATGTTTTTTTTTCTTTTGTAGAAAGCTTTTGTGTTTTCTTGGTGTTCTTGTTGTGTAGAAAAATGAAAAGAAAGTCTCCTATTTATAGGATTGGAAAATTGTAAAACTTCCAAAAATCATAAATACATTTTTTAAGTTTTTAAAAATATAAATGTGGAGAATTATAACATACAAAAATATCTCCATTCATTTATTAAAAAAAACTCCAACAATCCCCCACATGAATGGAGAATTTTAGAAAACTCTTTAAAACCATGCAACCTTTGTGATTAGCCTATGAAAAATTAATCGCATCTGGATAAGTAGGTTTTCCTTTGAACTTTCCATAGTGGATTTAAATCGGATATACTCACCAATCGGTAGATGCGATATCTTTGAACCGTCGGTTTTTTTATGTATACCAAGACAATCTAAACCACACGATTAATTCTTAACCGTCTTTGGTTCTCACTGTTGTGTTCGTTTCAGCCATGAACACCTGTCTGGTTTCATGAAAGCATAGAAAACTAGTCAACCATTATTCTCCTTGAAGCGGCCCACACTTCACTTTCACATAGGTGGTTTTCTAAGCGTGTCATCTCTAAAGATACACTATTTGACCATGTCAAATTTAGGAACCATTAAAAATTTCTTAGCTTTTAAGTCTTCTAACTTAAAGCCGTATAATTTACCTTTTTTCATAGAACATTGTCTCATCATGACAATGAGTTGGATTATATTTGACAATGTTGAACCGTTAGTTACGACTTTATATTCTCTTTGAACCTAGTTCTTGGGATCTCCAGTCTGCTAGGTAGAGTTACCACCATACTAACTTGTCCTTGGCCATAAACCCATTCCCTTGGATGATTTTTCAACTAAATCTCTACAAAGACCTTTTGTAAGTGGATCAGCTACATTATCCTCTGACTTCACGTAGTCAACAATGATAATACCACTTGAGATTAGTTATCTAACAGTAATATGTCTACGTCTAATGTGATGAGACTTTCCGTTGTACATCACACTTCTTGTCCTTCCTATTGCAGCGAGATTATCGCAGTGTATGCATATAGGTGTCAATGGTTTGGGTCAATACAGAATATCTTCCAAGAAATTTCTAAGTCATTCAGCTTCTTCACCAGTTTATCCAAAGCTATGAATTCACTTTCCATTGTAGAGCGAGCGATACATGTCTGTTTTGATGATTTCCAAGACACAGTTCCTCCTCCAATCGTGAAGACATATCCACTCGTGGATTTTGTTTCACTTGACCCAGTAATCCAATTTGCATCACAATATCCTTCAAGCACAGTTGGATATTTGGAGTAATGTAATACGTAATTTTGAGTATGTTTTAAATACTCCAAAACACGTTTCATTGCAATCCAATGACTAGAATCTGGATTACTTGTATATCAACTGAGTTTACATATTGCACAAGCAATATCTAGTCGAGTACAGTTTGCGATATACGTCAAGCTTCCTAGAACTCTTGCATAGTCCAATTGAGACTCGCTTTTACCCTTGTTCTTTGCAAGAACAAGGTTCACATCAATTGGAGTTCTTGCGACGTTGAAGTCCAAGTATTTAAACTTCTCAAGTACTTTCTCAATGTAATGAGATTGAGATAACGCAAGACCTTCAGGAGTTTGAATGATTTTAATTCCAAGAATTAAATCAGCAACTCCTAAATCTTTCATGTCAAATCTTGTGGATAGCATGCGCTTTGTATCGTTTATAGTTGAAATGTCATTACTCATTATCAACATATCATCCACGTATAAACACACAATGACAATTAGATTAGGAGTATTCTTAATGTAGATACATTTATCACTCTCATTAATCTTAAACCCGTTTGTCAACATTATATTGTCAAACTTAGCATGCCATTGCTTTGGTGCTTGTTTAAGTCCATACAAAGACTTAACAAGTCGACACACCTTACCTTCTTTTCCCGGAACTACAAACCCTTCAGGTTGTTCCATATAGATTTCTTCCTCTAAATCTCCATTAGGAAGGCTGTTTTAACGTCTATTTGATGGATTTGCAATTCATAGACGGCAGCCAAAGCAATTAACACCCGAATGGATATAATTTTTGAGACTGGCGAATATGTATCAAAATAGTCAAGACCTTCTCGTTGTCGAAAACCTTTCACAACTAGTCTTGCCTTGTACTTGTCAATAGTACCATCATCTTTCAATTTTCTTTTAAAAATCCATTTGGAATCTAACGGTTTGTTCTCTGGAGGAAGATCAACCAACTCCCACGTATGGTTGCTCAATATGGATTCAATTTCACTATTGACAGCCTCTTTCCAGTATTGAACTTCTGGAGAAGTCACAGCTTCTTTATATGTTTGAGGCTCATTTTCCAACATAAATGTTAGAAAGTCTAGACCAAATGAGGTAGCAGTCCTTTGACGTGTATTACGTCTAGGTTCTATCTCATTTTGTGTATCCTCTGTATTCACTTCCCGATTTTATTTGGTTCTTTTATTAATTGATTCACATTCTCTTTTATACGGGAAGATCGTTTCAAAGAATTCAGCATTATCTGACTCAATCACCGTATTCTTTTGAATATCGGAATTTCAAATTTGTGAACCAAAAATCTGTATGCTTTACTTTTTGTAGCATAACCTATGAAAACACAATCTATTGTTTTCGGTCCTATTTTAACCCTTTTAGGGAAAGGAACCTGGACCTTTGCTAGACATCCCCACACTTTGAAGTGTTGGTTGTAATGCTCTAGGATGATCCATGATATGACATTTTACTTTGTATTGATTCATTGATTTATGAATGCATTATTTATCTGTTATACGATTAGCATGTTTGTTGTATTTCGACATCCTTGAATCATTAGAGAATGATTCTAAACTCCCTAGTCAGTCATCATTGTGGGAACAATGTTGAATCAAGACTAGCATGAGGTGTGATCAACGCGTTGGATGTAGATCACAATCATGGGTACTCGTTGTGAATGAGTGACTGGTTGACCCGCATGAGATTGTCACATGGACAGAGTCATGACTTGAATTTCATACAGCGGTTCGTTTATGGATCCTCCTACCTGAGATGTCTAGAGTATCTGATATGAGGAGTGGCGTGTCTTGACTGCGTCAAACGTCGTCTTTAACCGGATGATTATAACGGCGTTGATCATATACGTTCACGAATCATATGGAGATAGTAGACATGCAATATGGGACTTGTCACCTCTTTAACAGGAGAGATATCGCTGGGCCCTCTCGTGGAAATCGGACTATGAAAACGCGTGGCCACGCTATAGATGAAGTTGCATCTATTTTACTAGTCGATTTGCCAAGACGAGAAAGCAGTTGAACTTGAAGGGTGACTCAAACCATGCCCTTGTTCAACTTATGATATCGTGAGACAAAGGATCAGAATTCGAGCTGTTAATGCCTTGGTTAGATCACCTCTAACTCAATTCTAAATGGGTGGTCATGGCGTCTTGCTAGAGGCTAACCATGACTTGTGGTTCGGGAAAGGTTTCTAAAGTCACTACCACTTAGAATGGGCCTACAGGGTCACACACCACTAGGGATGGACTTATACGTGAAGAATCCGAAGAATGGAAACGAGATTTGACCGAAACGAGCATGAAAAGAGGTTTTCAGTGCGTTGGTCCGGAGCTGACCAAGTTTGGTCAGCCCCGGACCAAGTTTGGTCAGTCCAGGAGGTCCGGAAGCTTGGTCCGAGGTCATCTTCCAGGCCTGGTCCGGCTGACCAAGAGTTGGTCAGCCGCTGACCAGACAGTGGGTCAGACGGACCGAGAAAAGATGAGTCGGACTGAGCTGACCAAGAAGGGTCTTGGTCCGGAGCTGACCATGCGTGGTCCGCCGGACCAAGCAAAGCCTTCAGGTCAGCCGGTCCATGGGCCTCGGACTAAGCTTGGTCCGCCGGACCAAGCTCCTGGTCCGGCGGACCGGAATCCGAAAAGTTTCCATAATTCGATTTTAGGGTTTTCTAAGCTTATTTAAGTTTGAGATTTCCTCCAAACTTAATTAAGGTCGACCTAAAAACTCAGAGAAACATCCTAGAACCCTAGAGAACCTGTTCTCTTCGATTTCATTGTCCCGGGATTGGATCTCGTCTCTTGAGTTACCCTTTTCTTCACTAATCCTAGCAGATTCGTTCCAAATCGTTTGGAATCCTTCCCGTCGGTGTGGATACGTGTAGAGGGACTGTAACTTCAGTCCTAGGTGATTTAGAACAGGCCTCGGATCGAAATAAACTTCAAGTCTCATCGAGAACGAGGTAAGTAACGATTCCCTCGGTGATATACACGATCTTTCGGGTTTTGCGAGTTTGGTTGCGTGTGACGTTTGACTAGGTTTAGATCTTTCTTCCGCTGCATGAAACCTAGTAAACCAAACCCTAGATCGATATGATCGCATGCTAGGAACCCGTAGATAACCCCAACAGTGGTATCAGAGCCTAGTTCTCTGTATATCGCTGTGCTTGTTGTATGATTGCATGATTTAATCGTTAAATTGCATGTAATCATTGAATCTATGCATGTTTAATGATATTTGTGATTGTTGAATGATGCATGGATGGTATGGAGTCTGGGACGGGTTAACGGCGCGTCGAAACCAGGACAAAACTCTGATTTTCGAAGCCCGAAAAATCTGTTCCGAATCTGATTTGTCCGCGGTCAGCCGGACCAAGAGTTGGTCAGCCGGACCAGCAGACATATCAGATTCCGGACCGCGTGTTTGGGCAGGAGGACCAAAGTTCTCGCTGGTCAGCCCCAGACCAAGAGTTGGTCCGGGAACAACACAGGTCCGAGACGAAGACCGGCGGACTGACCACGGAAACAGACTAAGTTAGTCCAGAGCTGACCAAGTTTGGTCAGCCCCGGACCAAGCCCAGTTGGTCTGCGCTCCGCTTCCTCTGGTTAGCTCGGAGCTGAAAAGAACGGACCGAGTTGGTCCGGAGCTGACCAAATTTGGTCAGCCCCGGACCAAGCTCAGTTTTGAACTGCGGTCCGTCTGCCTGGTCAGCCTGAGAAGGAGAAATCTGACTGAGTTGGTTAGGGGCTGACCAAATTTGGTCAGCCCCGGACCGAGCTCAGAATTTCTCCGAAAATTGACAGAATGACGGACCAGAGAAGCTGACCAAGGTCAGTCCGGCGGACCAGATTCTGGTCAGCTCCGGACTGGACCTCATACACTTCTCAAGTCCAAAATTTTGTCTCCTTCCTCATGATTAATCTCAAGCTATTACCGCCCATTAGTAGAGCAACTGTCAAGGCCTCGATCGTCATGGTTACGGGTCATGCCCTAGCTGAGCGTACCTGACTATCTTGGTGAGACAGTATGGAGAAATCGTGATTCTCATAGCTCGAATATGGTTGAGCTTGAATTGGGTTATCAAGTCGGACTTGGACCTGATGGTAAGGATGGGATGAGGAACATGCAGTGATAGCGTATCACTATCCCATACTCATCTAGGAATCACATAGGATGTGATTGACAAAGTGTTGTCTACCTAAATAGCATGGTTTTGAGCGTCATGCCCTAGCTGACTCAAAAGCATGTGAAATATGGATCCTAGCTCACTTAGAAACTCATTGAGGGTGTTTTTCTTAGTGGGAGCTTGTCATATTGCATATATTATCTGTGTTAGCATGTGTACTAAGCAACTTGCATGTTTTTTTCTGTCTGTTTGTTTGTCTTTTTCTGTAGAATATGACTGCTGCAGGTAATCTGGCTAATCTCTCCATGCGATCCATTCTGGATCGGGAGAGACTCACTGGTGGAAACTTTATCGACTGGTACCGTAACCTGAGAATTGTTCTCAGGCATGAGCGGAAGCTCTACGTGCTGGAAGAAGCCGTTCCAGAGGATGAACCAGCGGCCAATGCGCCCAGG
>NW_010966178.1:1206122-1207467 GCF_000463585.1 Tarenaya hassleriana
AGGGCTTGAGAAGAAGTAGGCAGCTGGCGAAGGGAGAAGTGGATCTCCGCGTCGGGAATGGAGCAAGAGTTGCTGCATTAACCGTCGGGACTTACGATCTCACTTTACCTTCTGTCCTTGTATTGGAGTTGCATGATTGTTATTTTGTACCTGCCATCAGCATGAACATCATATCGATTTCATGTTTAGACTCGGATGGTTTCAGATTTGTTATTGAGAACAAATGTCTGTCCATTTATAGAGGCGATTTATTCTATGGTAAGGGTTATCAGTTTAATGGCCTTTATGTTTTGGAAGATGAACCATCTAGATACAGGTCGATCTATAACGTTAGTACCAAGCGGTTTAAGCCGAACGACTTAAATCCGACCTATCTCTGGCATTGTCGACTTGGTCACATCAATGAGAAACGCATAGCGAAGCTTCATTCTGATGGCTTCTTGATTTATTTTGATTATGAATCAATTGAATCGTGCGATTCTTGTTTGATGGGCAAGATGACAAAATCTTCTTTTTTCTAGAAAAGGAGAAAGGGCTACAGAGTTGTTAGAACTCATACATAGTGATGTATGCGGTCCTATGAGCTCACCCGCTAGAGGAGGTTATATGTACTTTGTTACGTTTACTGATGATTTCAGTAGGTACGGTTATGTCTACTTGATGAGACATAAATCTGAAACACTTGAATTGTTCAAGATTTTCAGAAACGAGTACAGAACCAACTTGGCAAGACGATCAAGTTGCTTCGATCTGATCGAGGTGGCGAGTATATGAGCCAAGAGTTCACTGACTATCTGGCAGATTGTGGGATTGTCTCACAGTTGACTCCACCTGGAACGCCACAGTGGAATGGCGTGTCCGAGAGGAGGAACCGAACCTTATTAGATATGGTACGGTCTATGATGAGTCAGGTCGATCTTCCTAAATCCTTCTGGGGCTACGCTCTGGAAACGGCTGCGCTTATACTGAACAACTGTCCAACAAAGTCGGTTCAGAAGACACCATATGAGATATGGACGGGAAGCGTCCCCACAGGTTAGCGTTTATAAAGATTTGGGGATGCGACGTTTATGTGAAACGTCTGGCTTCTGATAAGCTATCCGCCAAATCTAATAAATGCATATTTGTGGATTACCCTAAGGAAACTAAAGGGTACTGGTTCTACAACCCATCCGAAAACAAAGTGTTTGTTGCTCGGAATGGATCTTTCTTGGAGAGAGAGTTCGTCTCCAAGAGAGTCAGTGAGAGTAGAATAGATCTCGAAGAAGTTCGAGAACCACAAATAGTCGAAGAACCAAGTGAACAGGTCGAAACAGTTCAACCTATATCACAAGTTATTGAGACA
>NW_010966178.1:1207504-1234568 GCF_000463585.1 Tarenaya hassleriana
CTTAACGTTTCTACGATTTCAATAGCAGCATGGTTCTAGGGTTCTATAATTTTTGTTTTACATCCGCTGCGCAAACCCTAGAATCGATCTCTTAGGAATAGGATTCGCTCATGAGATCCCAGGAAACCCAACAGTCTCCAAGAGAGTCAGTGGGAGTAGAATAGATCTCGAAGAAGTTTGAGAACCACAAATAGTCGAAGAACCGAACGAACAGGTCGAAACAGTCCAACCTGTATCACGAGTTGTTGAGACAGCACCTCCTAGTGAACCTCGAAGATCTGGTAGAATTCGCCAAGAGCCCACAAGATATGGTTTTCTTGTGACAGGAAACGACGAACTCATGTTGTTTGAACATGACGAGCCTACGTCGTATTCAGAGGCTATGGCGAGCTCCGATTCCGAGAAATGGCACCAGGCCATGGAGTCTGAGATGCAATCCATGTACGACAACAAAGTGTGGACTTTGGTCGATTCGTTCAATGGTATTAAAACCATTGGATGCAAGTGGGTTTTCAAGAAGAAAACCGACATGGATGGCATCGTGCATACCTATAAGGCACGACTCGTCGCGAAAGGGTTTCGTCAGATTAATGGCATAGACCATGGTATAGACTATGATGAAACTTTTTCTCCAGTCGTGATGCTTAAATCCATACGGATTCTGCTAGCCATAGCTACATATTATGACTACGAGATATGGCAGATGGACGTCAAGAACGCATTCCTTAACGGGAATATGCTCGAGGATGTGTACATGATACAACCCGAGGGCTTTGTCGATCCTAAGAGTCCGAGGAAGGTATGCAAACTTCAGAGATCCATTTATGGACTGAAGCAGGCTTCGAGGAGCTGGAATCTTCGATTTGACGAGGCAGTCAAAACGTTTGGCTTCCTGCAAAACGAAGATGAGTACAAGAAGGTCAGTGGGAGCGCAGTAGTCTTCCTTGTACTTTATGTAGATGATATATTGCTCATCGGAAATAACATTCCTACCTTGCAAGGAGTAAAATCCTAGCTAGGATCGGTCTTTTAGGATCGGTCTTTTCGATGAAAGACTTAGGAGAAGCCGCCTACATTCTAGACATCAAGATCTATAGAGATAGATCGAAAAGGCTTCTTGGCCTAAGTTAGAGTACATACATTGACAAGGTCTTGAATCGGTTCAAGATGCAAAACTCCAAGAGGGGTGCCTTGCCAATGGGACATGACATTGCTCTTAGCAAGACTCAGTGTCCAAAGACACAGGATGAGCAAGAGCGCATGAGTAGGATTCCATATGCCTCGGCAATTGGATCCATCATGTACGCCATGTTATGTACTCGTCCGGATGTATCATATGCATTGAGTATGACTAGTAGATATCAGTCTACACCAGGTGAGGCTCACTGGATTGCGGTCAAGAACATCCTTAAGTACTTGAGAAGGACTAAGGATTTGTTCTTGGTGTATGGCGGATTAGAAGACGAGCTCGCTATAAGTGGTTATACCGATACTAGTTTCCAAACCGATAGAGATGACTTCATCAATGGTTTGGGTCAATACGGAATATCTTCCAAGAAATTTCTAAGCCATTCAGCTTCTTCACCAGATTTATCCAAAGCTATGAATTCACTTTCCATTGTAGAGCGAGCGATACATGTCTGTTTTGATGATTTCCAAGACACAGCTCCTTCTCCAATCGTGAAGACATATCCACTCGTGGATTTTGTTTCACTTGACCCAGTAATCCAATTTGCATCACAATATCCTTCAAGCACAGCTGGATATTTGGAGTAATGTAATACGTAATTTTGAGTATGTTTTAAATACTCCAAAACACGTTTCATTGTCATCCAATGACTAGAATCTGGATTACTTGTATATCGACTGAGTTTACATATTGCACAAGCAATATCTAGTCGAGTACAGTTTGCGATATACGTCAAGCTTCCTAGAACTCTTGCATAGTCCAATTGAGACTCGCTTTTACCTTTGTTCTTTGCAAGAGCAAGGTTCACATCAATTGGAGTTCTTGCGACGTTGAAGTCCAAGTATTTAAACTTCTCAAGTACTTTCTCAATGTAATGAGATTGAGATAACGCAAGACCTTCAGGAGTTTGAATGATTTTAATTCCAAGAATTAAATCAGCAACTCCTAAATCTTTCATATCAAATCTTGTGGATAACATACACTTTGTATCATTTATAGTTGAAATGTCATTACTCATTATCAACATATCATCCACGTATAAACACACAATGACAATTAGATTAGGAGTATTCTTAATGTAGATACATTTATCACTCTCATTAATCTTGAAACCGTTTGTCAACATTACATTGTCAAACTTAGCATGCCATTGCTTTGGTGCTTGTTTAAGTCCATACAAAGACTTAACAAGTCGACACACCTTACCTTCTTTTTCCGGAACTACAAACCCTTCACGTTGTTCCATATAGATTTCTTCCTCTAAATCTCCATTAGGAAGGCTGTTTTAACGTCCATTTGATGGATTTGCAATTCATAGACGGCAGCCAAAGCAATTAACACCCGAATGGATATAATTTTTGAAACTGGCGAATATGTATCAAAATAGTCAAGACCTTCTCGTTGTCGAAAACCTTTCACAACTAGTCTCGCCTTGTACTTGTCAATAGTACCATCATCTTTCAATTTTCTTTTAAAAATCCATTTGGAATCTAACGGTTTGTTCCCTAGAGGAAGATCAACCAACTCCCACGTATGGTTGCTCAATATGGATTCAATTTCACTATTGTTTATCCGTTATACGATTAGCATGTTTGTTGTATTTCGACATCCTTGAATCATTAGAGAATGATTCTAAACTCCCTAGTCAGTCATCATTGTGGGAACAATGTTGAATCAAGACTAGCATGAGGTGTGATCAACGCATTGGATGTAGATCACAATCATGGGTACTCGTTGTGAACGAGTGACTGGATGACCCGCATGAGATTGTCACATGGACAGAGTCATGACTTGAATCTCATACAACGGTTCGTTTATGGATCCTCATACCTGAGATGTCTAGAGTATCTGATATGAGGAGTGACGTGTCTTGACTGCGTCAAACGTCGTCTTTAACCGGATGATTATAACGGCGTTGATCAGATACGTTCACGAATCATATGGAGATAGTAGACATGCAATATGGGACTTGTCACCTCCTTAATAGGAGAGATATCGCTGGGCCCTCTCGTGGAAGTCGGACTATGAAAACGCGTGGCCACGCTATAGATGAAGTTGCATCTATTTTACTAGTCGATTTACCAAGACGAGAAAGCGGTTGAACTTGAAGGGTGGCTCAAACCATGCCCTTGTTCAACATATGATATCGTGAGACAAAGGATCAGAATTCGAGCTGTTATTGCCTTAGTTAGATCACCTCTAACTCAATTCAACGTGGGTGGTCATGGCGTCTTGCTAGAGGCTAACCATGACTTGTGGTTCGGGAAAGGTTCCTAAAGGCACTACCACTTAGAATGGGCCTACAGGGTCACAAATAGGCCTGGTCCGGCTGACCAAGAGTTGGTCAGCCGTTGACCAGACAGTGGGTCAGACGGACCGAGAAAAGACGAGTCGGACTGAGCTGACCAAGAAGGGTCTTGGTCCGGAGCTGATCACGCGTGGTCCGCCGGACCAAGCCTTCAGGTCAGCCGGTCCGTGGGCCTCGAACTAAGCTTGGTCTGCCGGACCAAGCTCCTGGTCCGGCGGACCGGGATCCGGAAAGTTTCCATAATTCGATTTTAGGGTTTTCTAAACTTATTTAAGTTTGGGATTTCGTCCAAACTTAATTAAGGCCGACCTAAAAACTTAGAGAAACATCCTAGAACCCTAGAGAACATGTTTCTTCAATTTCATTGTCCCGGGATTGGATCTCGTCTCTTGAGTTACCCTTTTCTTCACTAATCCTAGCAGATTCGTTCCAAATCGTTTGGAATCCTTCCCGTCGATGTGGATACGTGTAGAGGGACTGTAACTTCAGTCCTAGGTGATTTAGAACAGGCCCCGGATCGAAATAAACTTCAAGTCTCATCGAGAACGAGGTAAGTAACGATTCCCTCGGTGATATACACGATCTTTCGGGTTCTGCGAGTTTGGTTGCGTGTGACGTTTAAGTTTAGATCTTTCTTCCGCTTTATGAAACCTAGTAAACCAAACCCTAGATCGATATGATCGCATGCTAGGAACCCGTAGATAACCCCAACATGAAGTAATTCAAGTTAGGCTTTCTTCCTTTCCATTTTTCATATGGAATAGATTGTATCTTACTGTGGGGAACTCGATTGAGTATTTGAGTAGCTGTTAAAATAGCTTCTCCCCATATGTTCTCGGGTAAACCAGAACTAATCAATAAGGCATTCATCATCTCCTTCAATGTTCGATTCTTTCTTTCCGCAATTCCATTGGATTGTGGAGTGTAAGGGGCGGTAGTTTGGTGAATAATGCCAAATTCCAAACACATTTATTCAAACGAAGATACATATTCACCGCCTCTATCACTTCTGATCATTTTGATCTTTTTGTTAAGTTGTGTCTCAAATTCATTTTTGTAATGTTTAAATACAACAATAGCTTCATCTTTTCTATTAAGCAAATAAACATAGCAATATCGTGTGCTATCATCAATAAAAGTTATAAAAAACTTTTTGCCATCGCGAGATGGTGATGATTTCATATCACAAATATCTGTATGAATTAAGTCTAGAGGTTCACTATTTCTCTCAACCGATTTGAAAGAATGTTTAGTAAACTTAGATTCAACACAGACTTCACACTTTGATTGCTTACAATCAAATTTGGGCAACAATTCCAAATTGATCATTTTTCACAAAGACTTGTAATTCACGTGTCCCAATCTAGCGTGCCATAGATTATTCGACTCGAGTAAGTAAGTGGAAGAATCATTCTTATTACCATTCATGGTCATTACATTGAGTTTGAAAAGTCCCTCAGTGAGGTAACCTTTTCCAACATACATGTCATTCTTACTTATTACAAGCTTATCGGAAACAAAAACACATTTGAATCCATGTTTCACCATCAGTGATGTCGACACTAAGTTCTTCCGAATCTCCGGTACATGAAGAACATTAGTGAGAGTCACTATCTTTCCGTAGGTCATCTTGAGGACAACCTTTCTAGTCCCTTCAACCTTCGCAGTTGTGGAATTTCCCATGAACACACTTTCTCCATCTTTAGCAGGAACATAAGATGAGAACATCCACTTATTGGCACACACATGGCGGATAGCACCGGAATCCATCCACCATTCTTTGGGATTTCCAACCAAGTTAACTTCAGAGATCATGGAACACAAATCAATATCTTCCACTCCGGAAGCAATCTCCATGATGTTAACATTGTTTTTCTTCTTGGTCTTTGGACCATGACAATCCACAGCTCGGTGACCAAGCTTACCGCAGTTGTGGAAAGAACCCTTAAATTTCTTAACAAATTTATTCGGGTTATTCTTTTGGTTAGAAAAATTATTTCTTTTCTTACCAACAGATGGAGCATGTTCAATGACGTTTGCTCCTAAGACCGAGCTTGTCCCGTGAGCTTTCATTTTGGTCATCTTGTTGTCCTCTTCAATTTTGAGACGAACAATCAAGTCTTCAAGCGACATCTCTTTTCGTTTGTGTTTCAAGTAGTTCTTGAAGTCCCTCCACGAGGGTGGTAACTTCTCGATGAAGGCAGCTACTTGAAAAGCTTCATTGATAGTCATACCTTCAGCAAGAAGATTCTGAACAATGACTTGCAGTTCTTGAACTTGGGTTGAGACAAGTTTATTGTCAACCATCTTGAATTCAAGAGACTTGGCGGCTATGAACTTCTTCATACCGGCATCTTCAGTTTTGTACTTCTTCTCGAGAGCCTCCCATAACTCTCGTGAAGTAGAAATAGTACAAAAAACATTATATAATGAGACATCTAAACCACTCAAAATATAATTCTTACATAGAAAGTCTGAGTGCTTCCAAGCCCCAATCACCACGAAGCGTTCCTTTTCCGGTTCAGACTCTGCCGGTTTAGGAACATCTTCCTTGATGTATCTTTGCAATGACAATGTTGTCAAGTAAAAGAACATCTTTGCCTGCCACCTCTTGAAATCAACACCGAAAAACTTGGTCGATTTTTCCGCAGATGCTGGTGCAGAGGGAGTCACTGTGGGTACAGCCACAGGCATAACAGCAGCATTTTCAGCCATTTTCTGAAAATCATAATACCACTTTTTAGTATTACAACTAAAGGTATCAGAATTTTAAAACCTTGCGGTAATAATTTCTGAACTCGATTATTTAACCACGCGGGTAATAATCTCAAAACCTCAATGAGGAAACCATAAAACTATTTAAGTGTTATTTATATCGTTTTCAGGTAAGAGGGAGCCAACTCTATATATAGAGCGCATAACTATCCAACCTCTTTCCTTGGCAAAACTTTCTCACCGTCAACACTTAAATATTTTCTCGGTTTTTTTTCTCGAAATTGAAAAACTTTACTTTGTCTCCCCGAGGACGAAAGCTCGTTCTTCCACAATTAACGAGACAATATATAATAACACAATACACAATAATTTCCTTAAGCTTGTTGGGTGTGTTACTTTATATGTCTCATATTCATGCATGGTTAACTTTCAATTTCATACCAAGACTTTCGAGTTTAATAACTTTCAGAATATACAACCAAATCATGCATACTATACACCATTAGAAAAATAATTTCGATATCTACGAAACGATATCAAGAACATGCAATTCCGATAACAGTACAGAAAGTTATGATCAAACCAATATCATTAAATCTATATGATTTTTTAAAACCGGAAAACTAAATCCGAACCCACGGCGAACCGTGTCTCCTTAAGGAAATTATTCCCCGCGGGGTACCTACGGTTAATGGTATATATACTCCCAGGATAGGACGAACGTACCTCACCGGAACAGTGATACTACAAACTCCGGTGCCTTATCGAACTCAAAGAACGGCTTGAATCACAAAGAGAAAAAGATGTTTTTCTTTCTTTGTAGAAAGCTTTTGTGTTTTCTTGGTGTTCTTGTTGTGTAGAAAAATGAAAAGAAAGTCTCCTATTTATAGGATTGGAAAATTGTAAAACTTCCAAAAATCATAAATACATTTTTTAAGTTTTTAAAAATATAAATGTAGAGAATTATAACATACAAAAATATCTCCATTCATTTATTAAAAAAAAAACTCCAACACACATACTAGGTCAACTTGGATTCTCCAACGCGTAAGTCTATCCTTAGTCGGGAACCTCAACAACATAATCTCTCACAACAAGAAAGCAAATCTCGGAACATGATGCTTAAACCATATCATCCTGTGCCATGATACCTCTAAATCTCACTGCCGAAGTAACCTTCATATGCATGAGTTGGAGAACAAACGCTTATGCACCCCTTCCTTGTGCTTCCAAAGTGGCATGTCCGACCCTTTCTCAACATTCGAGACCTGAGTGGTAGTTAGAGCCGTGAGAATTTCTTGCAGGCCATGCGATCTTGCTACGCCTCCTCTCCAATTGCCCTCATAGACAGTAACTCGAACCTTGCTACATCGCGGAATCCACAGGAAACTTGGCCCTGAATTCTTGCAATATCAATGAGTGGTACGAGGGCCAACCAACAGTCATGCCAAAACGAAGCTGTTCTTCCATCACCAATTTCATATCGTATAAATTTCTTAATCGTATCACGCAGCGCCATTAGTTTGCGAAGGTTCCAGGAGTGCCGAGAGGAGACAACCGCTTCCCAATATCCTTTTTGTTTCAAAACATTTTCCTGCAGCCAATATGCCCAAAGCGAATCTATCTTAATCAGCATATGCCAACTAAGTTTAAGCCTTTGCACCATATTGATGTCATGGAGTTTCCTTAGGCCAAACCCACCCTCTGACATTGGACGACATACTTGGTCCCATGCAACTCGCGGGACGGTTCTCCCGATCTCCCCTCCTTTTGGCCCCATAGAGAGGATGTGCATAACCCATTAATCTCCTTCATGATTCATTTGGGTAGCAGAAATACCGAGCTCCATAACAGTACCTATCCATAGACAACCGAACAGATTAGTAATAGTTTACCCGCCCGAGATAAGAAATGGTTTGTCCACGATGTAAGCTTTGCTTTTATCCTCTCCACAAGAGGATAATAATCTGCCTTGCAAGGCTTTCGATGACTGAGTGGCACCCTAGGTAACGGACAAGTAGATTCCCAATTCTGTGTCCTAGGATGGCAGCCAGGACCGAGGCTTCAGCAGCAATGTTTCCGCTGAAGAATACCTCAGATTTATCGTTGATTTCATGCAACCCAGACATTTTACCGAACTCTTCTAGTAGGCGTTTTAGATCCCGCAGAGAGTCTGAATCTGCTTTTGAGAAGACAAGTATGTCGTCCGTAAAAGCAAGATGCGTAATCTTTGGTCCCAAGCATTTGTGATGAAGTTTTAGACGTCCCAATGCAGCAGCCTTGTCAAGCATATGGGATAGAATATCCATAGCTAAGATGAAGAGGTAGGGGGATAGGGGATCCCATTGCCTCAGTCCTCTTTCACTTTTAAAGTAACCTGCAAGCTCCCCGTTAATTGCAACCGAGAAGTGGGGAGTTGTAAGGCAAGCTCGGATCCAACGAATGAATGTGGCTGGCAGGTCAATAGTTTAGAGTATTCTGATTATAAACTCCCAGATTACTGTATCAAATGCCTTCCTAATGTCCACTTTAATTGCCGCTCCCTTTCCAGGCGATCTACGAGAGTAGCTCGCGATTATCTCTGTGGCCAACATGACATTGTCAATCATTAACCGACCACGTGTGAAAGCTGCTTGGTTTCTTGAAATCAAACGTGGCATCAATGACTGAATTCTCTTGGCTAGAATGCTGGATATTATTTTATATACCACATTGCAACAACTTATGGGCCTAAAATCCGTGAGTGTTATGGCTTCCGCCTTTTTAGGGACAAGTGTGATGGTCGTTGCATTAAGCTGCCCAAGAATCTGCCCCGTGCGAAAAAATTCCTTAACCGCAGCCACTAGATCTTCACCCACTACATCCCATGCTGACACAAAGAATTCTTTAGTGTACCCGTCCGATCCCGGTGCCTTATTATTCGGCATCAATAGCAAAACACTCTTAATGTGCTCCTCTGAAGGTATTTAAATCAGTCTAGCAGCGCTACTAATCTCAATCCTGGCTTCTGTAACTTCGCGAAGCGACTGAACAGAAGGAAGTAGAGCTTGATCTGGAGAAGTTCCGATGAGAGCGGAGAAGTAGTCGACTGCATGTTGTTTAATGTCTCCTAGCAACTCGATTCTGCGGCCAGCCTCATCTTCCAAATAATATATATGGTTCCCCGATGCTCTGGATCTACTAACATTGAAGAACTTTGTATTTCTGTCCCCCTCCCTCAACCATTTCACACGGGATTTCTATCGATAGAATGTCTCTTCAGCCATTATCATCTGCAACCATTGAGTACGAATGCGTTTTTCCTCTTCAATTGACTGGCTTGTCGGGGTTTTCAGCACAACAATTTGGGTTCTGCATAACTTCTCCTTTAATCCGATCACACGGTTTGATATTCCGTTGAATTCCTTTTTGTTGAGTTCAGCAAAGGCCCCTTCAGGTATCTTAGTGCTTTACACAGCTGATATTGACGTGTTCCATCCTCTAGATACGGTCTCCAACCCTCACGGACAATGTCAAGGTATTTCAGATGCATCGTCAAATGATGAAAGAATTTGAACGGCCGCTTCCTCCTTTCTAAAATCGGGAGGGCTCCATAAACTCAGCATATGCATCTGGAAAGACAGTCTTCCATGTGGAATTCCCCATAGCACGGAAGTTTTTTTTCCTGAGAAAAGATATAACATATTGACTACCGGTAATGCAAAATCAATTAATTCTGTATTAACAAAGGCGAGATCACTATCATTATAGGTTTGGTTGATACAATTTTTAACAAAACAGTGGAATGGTGGTGTAAATATAGGACATATGCTTTTTCTAACACACAACTACTAACTGTTGGGTCGTACGGGATCCTCGCACATCGGTTCATAACTGTGCTCGGATCTAGTCTGTGGACTTGCGCAGCGGAATTGGCGTTCAAAACTATTTTGAACCGCCTACCGACCAACAGGTTTCGATGAACTTCAAGAAGAAAAACTAACCTTTTGAATCCCTTGGATTCACAATCAGATTGTAGGTTGTTGATCACAGGTTAGGTGTTGAAGAAACCAACACCCTCTTGAGGTATCCACACCCTTGGGATGGATTCCAACTCTTGGAATCTAGCTTCCTAGAGCTCAAGAGATCAAATCTCTTGTGTATGAGTGTTCAAGAACATTTGGGAGAGTTTCTCTCTCTCTCAACCTTCCCCAGGTCAGAGAATGAGTGAAAGAGTGAATGATTGTATTCCCCAACTGCTTCCCACCAAGAAAAGTCAGAGAAAAACACACTTTGAACTTTTTCAGTGTCCTGGTCCGGAGCTGACCAACTCTTGATCAGCAGACTAAGCACACAGCCGACACTTCTTGCCGACAGTTCGCGATCCGACGGCAACATGCACAGTCAGTCTGACTGGTCTGATCCGATGGACCAAGATTCTGGTCCGCCGGACCAACCAGGTCCGAACCAACACGCACAGGTTAGCCTGACTAGTCCGACCCTCAGCTCCGGACCAGACCAGTTTTTTGCCAAGTCTGTCTGCGTCTCGAAGTCCGTTTGGTCTGGTTGACCAACACTTGGTCAGCTCTGGACCAGACCCAAAACTAAAAAAAAAATCTGATTTTTCTCGTCCGATCATTCCCATTCATAAACGTCCATCCCATATGTGTGTGACCCTTTAGGCTCCTCCAAATACGACAGTAAACCCGAGATCCAATCTCACTTTACAAATCATAAGCGGTCTCTAGTAAGACATTATGATTACCCGTATCGGAAAGAGTTAGATGTGATCTAACCGAAAAACCAGAGATAGCTCTAACGATGATCCTCTTTGTCTCAAGATATCATAAATTGAAACACAATTCGATTGCTTTGTCGTATCTCGAGTAGACTACAAGAGATAGATGACATTCATTTATAGCGCGGTCACATATTTCCACAGTCTTACTCCTACGACGGGCCCATCGATATCTCTCTCTTTCGAGAGGGACAAAGTTCCATCTTGACTATCTACTATCCACTACATGATTCGTAATGTACCCGAGCCACGTCTTTATAATCATCCGGTTAAAGACGGCATTTGACGCAGTCAAAGTACATTACTCCCCATGTTGGATACAATAGATATCTCAGGTCTGAGGATCTAAAGTGAACCATCATGTGAGATTCAAGTCATGGATTACATCCAATCGATAATCTCACGCGAGTCATCGAGTCACTTGTTCCAAACAAGTACCCATGACCGTGATCCGTATCCAATACACATGATCATCACAATGATCATCCATCACGCCTCATGTTAGTCTTAATTCATCATTTCTCCCACAATGATAAGTGACTAAGGAATTTAGGATCGTTCATAACGATCCATGGATGCCATTATTTATCAAATATGCAAAATAAATAATGAACAAACAATGCATTCATCCAATGAATTCATCATAATACACAAGTTCTCATATCGTACGATCATCATAGAGCATCACAACCATCACTAACGTCATTCGTGGCGAAAGAATTGTTTCGGCGTTATAGAGTATCGAAAAAGTTCACTGTGAGAGAGATAAATCGAAATTGGAAGGAATATGTTATCACCAATCACAATGTAAAATCATATTTTGTTGACCTAACAAAAGATGTCATGTGAATGTAAGGTTTAGGAAGTTGATAAATATCCATGTTCTCACGCGATCAAAGCTTTGCATGAATATGGTGAGAACAACAACTTATTGGACTATTGTTCAACCTACTATAAAAGGGCGAGGTGAGAATAGGATATTATGATAGTATATATTCAGTTCCTGATATATCTCAATGAAGTATCCCTGATCACGTCACAGAGATGAAAATCAACCTCCCTAATATACATGGTCGACATATAGGTCAGCCGAGAATGAGCCACATCCGCATAGAAAATGCAGGGAAAAAAGAAACTGTTCAAAGAAGATGAAGAAGGACATATGCAATTAACGTTTTGCATAAGTAACGGTACAATTATAGGATGAAATGTAAATCAAAATATTTTTTGTACATTTCATCGGTTAACTGACATAATGTTTTTGTACAACTTGTAACAAGTGGTAAACAAGTTGTTTGTGTGGAAGTTTATTTTGTCAAAAACAAGTCAAAATGTCTAACCACAAAAAAGTCAAAATACACTTTTCTTAAGACACTTTTATTTTGATTAATTAATTTTGAAAAGTTATATGAAATTAATTTTAAAATGCATAAGTTCGATTGAAATAAATATTCGAAAAGTGTGTCAAACATTAAAAAAATACAGCATTTATCTTATTATCTTTATTTATATTACTTGTATATGATTCTAATGAGACTACTATACAATGATCATTCAACTTAATTATGACTTTTCAATTTCGTAAAAGTGTAAAAAATATTATTTTTTTATGAGATTTAGCCAAGGAACGATGAATACCTTTAAAAATATGAAAATCTTTAACCACAAATCTAGCATTAAACATTTGTTATATTTTGTTCACTTTGTATTCATGAAGCATATGTAAATGTATATTATATATTTACTTGTTCTATGAACAAAATAACTTAAGATATTATAAATTTTGAATCAAATATTTTTTAAATCGTGTTTCTTATTAAATTTGAAGATATTAATCATCCATAAAAGATAAGTTGTCAAAATTAATGATTTTTTTACAGTTTTATAAAATTCAAGTCATAATTAAGTATTTCGATAATCGCATTATAGTCGCATTAAAGTCGTATATAAGTCCCACAAATTCTTTTGTGTTATAGTAAGACAAAATCCGACTTTTTTGTTAGGCTTTTGGAATATTCATTTCAATCAAACTTATCATTTTAAAAGTAATTTTATATAACTTTTCATTGTTGTATTTTTTTTTTTGTTTTTTTTAAATCATTTTGTTTGTAATTTGACATTTTGATTTTTTTTATATAAAATAAACTTCTAGTTTTATATAAGTGTTGGCTATATGACTAATTTATGACTTCTTAAAGCTGTTCAGAGAAAGATGTCAACTAAATTACGATGTCTAAAAAGTACAAAAAATTATAGGTCTAAGTTACGAATAAATTACATCAACACTACATAATTCAAAAGTCATAGACACAAATAGTTCAAAAAACATGAACATACAACATAGTTCAAAAGTTATGTTGAGATATATCGGATATTGAAGAATATTACGAGATATATCGTATAATAGATATTTTATCAAATCCATAAAATATATATTTAGAAATATTTATTATTATATTTAGTTTACTTATTCAACATAAGACTCTCATCTATTTATATATTATTTTGATTATGAATAAAAAAATATTATTTCATAAATTTCTACATGATATCAGAACATGTGTACGATCTGAACTATATGTTTTTTTTTCTTTTCTAATCTCCTCTTTCTTTTGTATTTTGGATATTCATATATCCAAATCGTTCAGAAGAGAGTAAAAATTTAAATTCAAACGATGTGATATGATAAAAAAAAATCAAAATTAAAAACTTTAAGATCAAGCAAGATGATATGACAAAAAGAGTTAAAGATAAAACTTTAAAATCAAGCAAAGTGACTTGAAAAAAGTTAGTACTCTCTGAATGAATGAAATTTGGTGTATATGGATTGTTTTAATAACAGTGAAATTTTTCATCATTTTATTTTATTTTCAAGATTGACTTCATGAATTCTTTCAAAGTCAATCTTCAGAGAAAATTTTAAAATAGAAATAAAATATGGAGATTAGATATGATTGATAATAATTAAAGACATAATATCAATTAACAATAAAATATATATCGTATCAATTATATTTTGTCATATTTGTTTTTTTCGTGTCTTTATTTCTTTGTTTTTTTAATATTTTTTTCTACAAATGTATAAATTATTTTCACTGTAATGTAATAAGAAGAAGAGATGTAACAATAAAAGTGTTTTCGTTCTTTTCTCTTTTGTTCTTTTTTTCTAATTTAATTTTTGTATTTTATTTTTCAATATGGTATGAGAGCTTCGGTTCTTTTTTTTCTCTTCATAAACAATGTCGATTGATAATGAGAATGTAGATGAAGACGAAGATAATATAGACGAATCCAGTGGTAATATCGTTTTGAGTTTTTTTTTATATTAAGAATAAGAGAATCATTTTGTTTTTTTTTTTAATTTTCTCTTGTAATCTCACATGTTTCAAAAGATTATTCGTATAATCGTCAATCATCTTATTCTTGCAAAAAAAATTTGTTGTCACTAAACGTTTTCGTGTAGTTACCTTCCAATCTGGATGAATCAGAGTTATTCCGAGTCTCCTTTTTCGCATAACGATTGTCGTCCTTTTTTGTTATCATCGAACGATTCTTTTATGCGTATTTTCGATTTTGCAGCGCAGTTGTTCATTTGATTTTTTTTCCAGTTATGTCTTCTATTGACACAAGTTCGCAATGTGATGTGGTTCTAACAGCATGCATTTGATCATCTTTTCTGCAAGTTTGATGTTTCGTGATCTCCAAGCTCCAACTTAAAGAGGGATGTTGAGATATACCGGATCTTGAAAAATATTTATTATTATATTTGAATGTTCTTTTTTTCTCTAGAATGCTTATTTTTTTTCTGTGTGTAAAATGAACTAACCCAAGACCCCTATTTATAGTAGAGGGAAGAATCTCAAAATAAAATCAATTTAATTTTCAAAATTCAAATTAGATTTTATTTTGATATTATCTCGATCATCCACAAGAATCAAAACAAGGCATTGAGTTAGGTGAACCTAAATGCATCTCATGCAACTAATGCATTGTATGCAAATGATGTACAATGCAAAATTTGCTCATAGATAGTTTACTGTATCCGGAAAGGTAGTTTTACCTTTGAACCTTCTGTAGTGAAATACTATCGGATGTACTTGCTAAACAGTGAACGCGATGTCTTGAACTATTCAGCTTTTGTATACACCAAGACAACAGTACTCACGTAGCACCCTCTCCCTCTCTCTCGTTAATCCATTTGTTGCGCCCATTATGGTCCTGAGACAACACTTGGTAGATTTCATCAAGTACTTTAGAGAACTAGCCCTTTTGTCATTCTCATAGAAACGGTCACTTCATATTTGATATAGGAGATTTCTCTTTCACAGTATCTCAATATACTCCACTCTTGTAGGAGATAAGAGAATCTTTAAGAACATAAACTCAACCTTCCTAATTTGTATCACTCTTATCATAGGAATGTGAAGAGATATCAATCTCGAGTGATCCCATCGAACCCCCACAATTCGGTTGTCCCATTGAACCTAACACTGGTGGTTTATCCTGATAGGTTGGGTTGCCATAATGGTGATTTGTCTTTCTATGGGCTTTAATCTCATTCCCCTCGATAATATTTCTACATGATCTCTATTAAGGCCTTTGGTCAGAGGATCGGCCAAATTACCTTTTTATCTCACAAAATCAATATATATGACTTTATCTGTCAGTAATTTTCTAATGGAGTTGTGTCGTCTGCGGATGTGTCGCGACTTTCCCTTATAAACATGCATTTTTGCCCTTCCTATTGCAGACTGATTATCACAATGTATGCAAATTCCAGACACCGGTTTGGACCATATAGGAAAGTTCTCAAGAAAGTTTCGAAGCCACTCAACTTCCTCACCAGCAAGGTCTAAAGCTATGAATTCAGATTCCATAGTGGAACTTACAATACACGTTTGCTTAGAAAATTTCTACAAAATAACACCTCCACCAACAACGAATATATATCCACTTGTGGATTTATTCTCATTCGAATCTGAGATCCAGTTCACATCAGAATATCCTTCTAATACTGCTGGATATCTTGTGTAGTGTAGTCTATAATTCTCAGTGTACCTTTGATATCTAAGGAGTCTAATTATGGTTTTCCAATGATCAAAACTTGGATTGTTCGTATATCTACTAAGCCTATTCACGGTATTAGCAATATCCGGCCTTGTGCTATTCATAAGATGCATTAAGCTTCCTATGATTCTGGAATATTCTAATTGTTGAACTCCCTCACCGTGATGTTTTTTCAAATGAGAATCAAGCATGTACACTTCTTCTTCCAATTCACCATTTAGAAAAGCTTTCTTTTGAAGACCCATTTATAACCCAATGGTTTGCATCCTTGTGGAAGATCCACTAGTTCCCAAGTGTGATTTTGTCGGATTGACTCAATCTCACTCTTCACTGCTTCCTTCCAATAAGGAGCTTCGGGAGATGACATAACCTTTTGATATGTCTATGGTTCTTTTTCCAATATAAATGTTAGATAATCAGAACCAAAAGAAGTTGGTTTCTTTGCTTTTTTACTTCTTCTAGACTCTTCATGCTCCTCCTCTAATTGCTTAGAAGATTCATAAATTCTTTGAGATTCCATACCACACTTGTATCTAATTCTATCTGAGCCTTGTAGAGAAACACATCTTCAAAGAACGAAGCATCTCTTGATTCAACAACTGTATTCGCATGTATTTTAGAATTATCTGATTTATACCCTAAGAATCGGTAAGCACTCGAATTGTGTGCATAACCAATAAATACACAATCTATTATTTTTGGTCCTAACCTAGTTCGTTTAGGAATAGGGATAGGGACCTTAGTCAGACAACCCCATACTCTCAAGTATTTGTAGTTAGGTGATTTGTCTTTCCACAATTCATAGGATGTTTTGTTGAGCCTTTTATGGGGCACTCTGTTTAATACAAAGTTAGTAGAAATAACTGTTTTCCCCCACAAGGTCTGAGGAGATCCAGAACTTATTAACATAGCATTCATCATTTCTTTCAGTGTTCTATTTTTGCGTTCAGTAATGTCATTCTATTCTGGCGTATAAGGAGCTATGAACGATGCCATGATCTGCGCACAATTGTGCAAAATGTGACTCAATTCACCTCATCTATCGCTTCTCAAAGCTTTGATTTTCTTTCCAAGTTGATTTTCAACTTCGTTTTTATAGAGATTAAATATCTCTATTGCCTCATCTTTACTTCTCATTAAGTAGAGATAACAATATTCAATACAATCATTAATAAAAGTAATGAAGTACTTCTTCCCACCTCTGGTTTGCACGTATTTCAAATTGCATAATCTGTATGTATTAATTCCAAAGGTTCAGTTCTTCGTTCAATATTTTTAAACGAAGACTTAGCAAATTTCGCTTCAACGCAAACTTCACATATATGGTCTTTGTCCAATTTAAATTTTGAAGTAGATTAAAAGACATTAATCTTTGCATAGACTTGATATTCACATATCCTAATCTACCATGCCATAATCTTGACTGATTCAAGTAAGCAGAAGAAGTAGAAGCATTATTAATATCATTTGCGGTTATATTGTTTGCTGCATTGGTGTACAAAAGATCATTACATTCATCTTAAACATACCATTTGCTAGATAACCTCTACCAAGGTACACACCATCTTTTGACACTACGACTCTCTCTGATTAAAAAACTAGTTTAAAACATTTCTTTGACATCATAGATCCAGATAGTAGTTTCTTACAAATATCTGGCACATGAAGAACCTCAATGAGTGTCAGCTTCTTTCCAGATATCTTCAAAGTGACTGAACCCTTGCCTTCCACTTTGGATGCAACAGAATTTCCCATATAACAGCTTTCTCCGGTGACAGTGTCATAGGTGGTGAACATCCATTTGTTAGTACACATATGAGGGGTTGCTCCAGTGTCAATCCATCATTCTCTCGGATTATCTCCGACCATGTTCACTTCTGACACAACTGCTATGAAGTTAGATTCCCCATAGTCTACTTCAGCTACATGAGCTTAGGTCTTATTCCCAATTTTCTTATGGATACATTCCTTGCGATGGTAGCTGTAACGACCTGAGGCCGCTACAGAATGATAGAACTATCCCCACACAGCAACACGAGACCTTTTAGTGTGTCCTACCCTCACTTGCATACATCTCGGAAAGTACTTCCCAAGAGGTCACCCATCCTAAGATTACTCCAAAGCGAGCATGCTTAACTTTGGAGTTCTCTCGAGATGGACAACCGAAAAGATAGATGCATCTTATTGTTATGAGTAGTTCAATTAATTCCTTTAAGTTATCTTTGACTGTGTAGTCTCATAACTACACAGCTCTCGAATCCCTCTCATTCCGGTGCGTTCGATTCATTCATGTACCCCCTAATCAGAAGCTCGTCAGGAGCCGCTCCTTGTCCATGCCTCTCGCACCGACGATCAGTCCCCCCTCCTACGGTATCCTGGGCTGTCACAGGCCCACCAGCTTCCGCCTGGTTCATCCTCGAACCACACCGTACTAGGAGAGTACCGACTCTGATACCATTTGTAACGACCCGAGACCACTACAGAATGATAGAATTGTCCCCATACAGCAACACGAGACCTTTTAGTATTTTTTGTCCTCACTCGCACACATCCCGGAAATACTTCCCAGGAGGTCACCCATCCTAAGACTACTCCAAAGCGAGCACGCTTAACTTTGGAGTTCTCTCGAGATGGACAACCGAAAAGGTAGATGCATCTTGTTGCTATGAGTAGTTCAATTAATTCATCTAAATTATCTTTGACTGTGTAGTCTCATACCTACACATCCTTCGGATCCCTCTCATTCCGGTGCTTTCGATTTATCCTTGTACCCCTTACCCAGAAGCTCATCAGAAACCGCTCCTTGTTCGTGCCTCTCGCACCGACGATCACTCCCCACCCTCCTACGGTATCCTGGATTATCACAGTAGCAATCCTTCGCCAGATGTTCAGCCTTGCCACAGACGTAGCAATTCCCTTTGAATTTCTTGGAGTTGACATTCTTATCAATCTTTCGCTTTTTATTCCCTTTGGTCTTAGTCGTCTGAACGACGTTTGCTTTGGATCCAATCTATCTATTCATTTTAAAAATAGGTTGAGACCCTTGCCGAATTCTCACACGACGATGCAAATCCTTCAAAGACATGTTCTTAGGTTTTTGCCTCAGATCATTCTTGAAACTCGTCCAAGATGGAGGCAATTTTTCAATCAGAGTTACCACCTGGAACTGTTCATTCACCATGATGTCTTCTCCCACCAAGTTGTTGAAGATGATTTGTAATTCATCTACTTGTTCCACAACACTCCTTGTATCTACCATACGGTAGTTTAGGAGTTCGGCTACCACCATTCGCCCTTGATTAGCCTTTTCGACCCGATACTTATGATCAATCGCTTCCCAAAGTTGCTTAGCTGTAGCATATTTGGAGAAAACATCATACAGTGAATCATCCAAACCGTTCAGCATAAAGTTCTAACACATGAAACTGTTATGTTTCCATTGTTAGTAACTAGTTAGAGATTGAGCGTTGCCCTCCTCTAGGATTGGTTCCTCTTCAGTGAGGTACCGTGGTAACTTAAGTTGTGTTAAGAAAAACAACATCTTTTGTTGCCAGAGTTTGAAAATTTGACCCTTAAATTGTTCAGGTCTCTCAGCCGGACCGATTGGCACAATAGGAATTGTCTGATTTTCGGAGTTCACAACAACCGAAGATATTTTTGTTGGGACAACAACGCTCGCAATGTTTGGCACTTGATTATTCATATTTGTGCCAACAACATCATGATTAATGGGGTTTGTAACCTCTGCTATATGAGGATTCATATCGATATTCATAGCAGGAATCTCATTCCGTGGAGCAGTATTTGAACCCATGGGATTTTTTGGATTATCAATGATCTGTGGAATAAATCCAATCATTGTTAGCTTTCACAAAGCTTATAAACTAAACCGAATTTCACTTAACTTATAAATTGGTTTGGTTCGTTTCCAGTGATAGCCAGAGGGTTCACCCCGATTCCCACGTCCTTACTATAAGGATGGTATAAAGGGCTTCCTCTTCAAACCCGGTCTGCTAAGACAAAACTTGCTTCTCTAATTCACAGAAAAAGTTACGTCTGATTTTGTTTACCTAAACCTTTTTTTTTCAAAATAATATTCAAATTTTTTTTTCTTTTCACAAAAACATTTTTGAATCAAAGATATTGGGTTTTCTCTTATGGATTTTTAGATTGATCTCTTTAAATTGGGCCAAAACAAAACATTTCAATTTGGGCTTACTCTTTTGGACTTTTCAATTAATCTATTTGAATTTAATTTGGGCTTCAATATGGGCTAAACTCTTTGAATTTAATTGCGCTAATATTCATATTAAATTTGGGTCTTCAATTCAATAGGACTTAGACTCATTAATATTTGGACAACAAAACAACTATTTTATTCCAACATTTTTTTTAACCTAGTTGTTTTTTAGATTCAAATTCGTGTGAGGTTTTATACCGAAATTGAAAGAGATTTAAGCATCCGAGAAGTTTGTCTCGCGTTAACCATAGGTGGGAAGAAGTACTTCATTACTTTTATTGATGATTGTACTCGATATTGTTATCTCTACTTAATGAGAAGTAAAGATGATGCAATAGAGATGCTTAATCACTATAAAAATGAAGTTGAAAATTGAACTTAAGATTCAACGAGACGGCGGTTGTTAACGACAACAAACCTCCGACAATTCGAACGATTCCAGATAAATACCTGAAATAAAAGATTATTTTGTCGAGGCATGTGAAACACAATTTCCTTAAGTTCGATTTTCGTGCCACCTCAAAAGCTTCGAGGCTATTGGAGCACGGTGAACCCCCATGATACAACGACCGCGTATTCAGAAGAAGCTTTTCGAATACCAAGCGAACTCTTAGAGATATATGAATAAATATGTGAATGCTCTTTTTTCTCTAGAATGCTTGTTTTTTTTTCTGTATGTAGAATAAACTAACCTAAGACCCATATTTATAGTAGAGGGGAGAATCTCAAAATAAAATCAATTTGATTTTCAAAATTCAAACTAGATTTTATTTTGATATTATCTCGATCATAATTGATAGATTTTCTGTAAATTTGAATCCGATTTGAATTTCAAAATTAATCAAGAATATTCTCTCAATATTATGCAGATTTTTATTAAAGTTTCTAAAACTTTCCACGGATCAAGCTTCTCACGGGCTGTGCTCGTTTTGATTCTATCAAATAAACTCAAATCCAACAGTTATCATATTCATCTACTCACCACCACGACCTCATTTTGCTCCTCGACATTGACTTATTACTATGCCACCTTTCGGATTTATAGTTTTCAATGTGTTCGCATAAATACTTGATGTTTTAGATGAGGCTTTTGCTTTCCTCTTTTTCCTTTCATATGTTTTTGGTTCTAACTTTTCCTTTCACATGCTCAGTTGCTTGCTCTCCCCCTTCATCTTTCTCTCCTTCCCTAGCTTGCTCTCCCTTTTATTCTTTCTCTCTTTCTTCACTTGCTTGCTTTTCCTCTTTATCTCCTTCTTTCTCTCCACATTCTTCACTCGGTTCCTTTCCCTTCCCTCCACCTCTTCACTTGACTCCTCTCCTTGCTCTCCTTCCTCCACCATCTTTACTTGACTCATCCTTTCCTTTTGTCTCTTCACTTGACTCTTCTTCTCCTTCATCTCCTTCCTCTCCACCCTCTTCACTCAATTCTTCTTGTTCTTCCTCTCTTTTCTCTCCACATTCTTCACTCGATTCCTCCTCTTCGACTTCTGCTTCTTTCTCTCCACCATCTTCACTCAATTCTTCTACTTTCTCTCCTTCTTCATTTGCACACTCTTTGTTCGACTCCTCTTCTTCCTCGTCATCATCTTGCTCAGTCACTTTCTAAGGTATGCCTCTAAATACATCATCATTATTGGACTCCTCATGTCTTGCTCATTTGGCTCCAGACAGGCTACCGCTGCGTTTATACCATCAGCAACCAATTTCTTCATTTCTTCACATTGTTCTTGAATTGCTTCAAATAACTTTTTGTGTGTTTCTGCCAAGTAGTCCTTGATTTCAGTCAAGTATTCTATCATTACAACCACTTGTCTGCTCAGAAATCCAATCATCCCCTTCAAGTGATTGACATCAAATTTCAACTCATTTATTGTTTCTTCTTCTTCTTTTGTGGTTTTTTTCTTTTGGGTTTTTTTTGCAGAAATGGTTGGTATATTCTATTTTTTATCCTCGGACCTACTATGCACGATTTTACATCGTCTTCAAGGATGTCCTTCCACCGTATAGATTTTGGATCATTTACTAAACGCTTCATCCAACTATCAATCATCTCATCCTCGTTGTCTTCATATCGTATATTTTCAATCAAAGGTAATTCATCTTCCGTTGCCACCAGAATGCTATCAATATCCTACAACACCAGTTCAAATATATCAACCATCTCCTTTTACAACTTATTCTTTGCAATAACTATTAACTACTTCAATACAATTACTTTGCGATAATATTTACTTTTTCAGAAACATGTATATACCCGTGTTCTGCCCATCTTTAACAATCCATGTTTCATCCCATATTTTTGTTTAGAATGTAGCATTTTCTGCACATTCGTGGATATGTTCGTTGGACATGTCCTTCCAATGTTATGTCACTATGTCATTCACTCTGACACAGTCTTGGAATACACTTGAACGGTAACATATGCAAATTGAAATACACAATATTAATAATGTCTTTCTTCACTACTATTTTTTTATGATTTTTTTGTATCACGTACCGTTAGTGGTATAACGAAACCTAGTAAATTCCACTAACTCACTAGTGTATTATGCACGTTTAGATAATTATGGACAAAACTGACAACATTCTCAAAGCTGAACCTCCCCTATGAGAATGTTTCAGCCTTGGCATCATTGATGATCTTCAAAAGGAATGGATTCTCATAATTCGAATGATGGTTCCCTATCACATAACTCAACAATACCAAATATGTCATCTTTATCCTATCGTCAAATTCAGATTCAGGTAATTTTTGAAAATATTTCATAACTTTTGTTCTCACAACCTTTTCAAATTTACTCTCTCCAAAGTACTTTATATAGAAGTTAGGACCACCAATCTTCTCCCAATTCTTAGTCAATTCAGAACAATCTAAACCCGAGATAAGAGCATGTTAAACCAAGGAGTAGCAAATTGGAACTCCGTTCATCACAAACCATAACTCATTGCCTTTCTTTGTTCTAACTGTTTTGTTGATAAGTGACACCATTAAACTCATCTTCAAGGTATGCTTCTTTTTCAGGTGGAAGACGTCTTAATGGTGACTTCTGGGTGAAGTACACAATCTCTTAAACAGTCATATACGTTTCCAAAAAGTCCAGCACTTCTATGTAAAGGCATTTGGAGGATACATTTACTGATATCTTGTTCATGTCATCAAACTCAAAATAGAATTCTAGTTTTAATGTATCACCCATCTGCAAGAAAACGATTCAAAATTTTTTTTATCCTTATACGATAAGTTACTAAGACTACTTTGTAGTACTCTCGACTACTCTACAGTAGGTATCGATTTCTTTACGCATATTACGCATATTCCTTTCTAAAAATTTCTTTTCCAACACTAATTCAGGACTCATTTTGATTTTACGATATTACAGTTTTTTTATAACAAACCCGTAAAAACCTAAAAGCTAAATCCAAAACCTATATATCTGAAAGTAACTCTAAAAATTATTACCGCTTTTTCAAAAGAAGAAGTCGCTCTCTTCAACCTCCTAGGCTTTCCGCTTTTGGACAGCCTTAAAGAAGACATCTTCTTCTCACTCGAATGCTCGTCTCTCATTTGATGAAGTTTTTCTCCCCATCTTTTTAGTTTCCAGTAATCTAGGGTTTTGATGCTTTAGGATTTTGGGTTGGAATCTTAGTATTTCAGTGATTTTTGGTAGATTTCAGTGGTTTGTGTTGATCCCCTTCTTCTCTCTCACTTTCCCTCTTTTTCTCTACATGGTCGGTTTCGAATCTGAATGAATAATTTTAACCTAAAAAGTAAATGGAGAAACTTCATATTGAAAGAAGGTAAAATAAGAGGTAGTTGTCATTTTAATTTCTGCTCGTGTATTTTATTTAACACATCTTCTTTCATCGAGGGTTTGGACGTTTTTTCCTGTTTAATGAAGGATAAAATAGACTTTAACTAAATGTTTATATTTTTGTAGGGTAGCCGAGCAATTGTTGCAACACGAAGTGGTTATTTCTAAAATTTCCCCCTGAAAATGGCAGAGACACCGATTCGCAGGTTCTCTCTGCTACCGTTTCGGTAAACCTCAGATCACGACAGAATAATGAGTGCCTATGGAAGGAAAGTGTCTAACCCTAAACTCTTTGCTGATGGAGTATGTGGGTTGGTCAAAATAAGAGAGCAGTTGGTCTGCATCCATATTTTCTTCATAATTTGTGAATCTGGTCAAATGGGTTCGTGGAAAAACAGCTGATTTCAGGTGGGTTTATGGGAATATTCACAAATTAGTCTGGCTTTTATTCATATCATCCAGTGTCTTCACTACTTTTTGCTCTATGCTTTAAGTGATCAGTTTCTCTATCATCTTTCTCGGTTGTTTGTGATCAATGCTTTTTGATCAATGGATAGTGAGGTATACGTCAAATGCCTTGAGTTAAATATGTTAACTAAATATGTTAACTGAATCTGGATTGAATATGAGTCAAATAATATTTATATATATATATATATATATTTATTTGGGTTAGGTTTAAATAGATTGGATTGATCAAATTGACATTACTAGTATAATCTTTCTGTGTTCTGGATTCAATCCAATACCCCGAGATTTCTCCCGTGGCCAATGTGATAGTCTGAAGATGCTCAAAGTAAGCTTAATCTCGTCTGGCTTAGTTAGTTTGAGAAGTTTCAGATTTTGGTTTCGTAAAATGCAGAATGTACTCATTCGTGATAGTAGACATTATGCTCGATAGAAGATATTATGCATTCTCTTGATTGTATTGCCATATACGTCATGTTTCCATAATACTCGAATGTGTATATATTTTGTATGAATGACATTACAAACCCTAAAGGGAAATATACAAAGTTACATGGTATCAGAGCCACCTTATTCTTTCTTCTCTTGATACTGCTCCACCATCATCTTCTTCAACCTTTCTTCTTCTTCTTTCATTCTCACATGTCGTCTTATCTCTCCCTTCACTAATGGCAACCCACACCGCACAGTCGAAAAAACCGTTCGGTGTGAATTCAACATGGATGAATTCAACTACGATGCATGGCGCGAACTCTTTGAAATCACTGCCTCAGTTTCAGAGTAATGGGGCATCTGACGACACTACACAGTCGTCCAGAACAGAAGACACTCAGTGGACAAGGATCGATGGTCTTTTCAAGCTATGGATCTATGGGACGATATCTCAATCTTTTGTCACAACCGTGCTGAAGAAGAAAAGCACGGGACACACTCTATGGACATGCCTCAAGAATCAATTTTGGGACAACAAAGAAGTCCGAGCCATTCAGATTGAACATGAACTGCACAATCTCAATATCAGTGCCCTCACCATTCATGAGTATTGTCAGGAGTGGAGGAAACTCTCGGATCTACTCTCCAACATTGATGTTGCAGTCTGTGCACTTGTGATGCACATGCTCAACGGGCTCAACGAGAAGTTTGACAATATTGTCAATGTCATCAAGCAAAAATCTCCCTTCCATCGTTTGACAATGTCAGATCCATGCTAACTCTCGAAGAATAGAGACTGTTCCAAAGCTAATCGACATCAACCAACACATATTGATCACTCTTCGGCACTGATAACTCCTATTCTTCTCTATATTTTGATGAGAGTTTGTCTAGGTTTTACATGATAATCACATGCATTCATAGACATTCTAGGCGTGTTAGGATACAAAACCCGGTTGTGCTCTAGTTTTGCAGAGTTACAGGTTTCGAAGATGATTGGACTCGAAAAGGAGCTAATTGGAATGTTAAAGGAGAAGTCCGGATGAGATGCTCATGTTGCGACATCAATAACTTTCTCTACAGAGGTCCAAATCGTGCGAGACTTATACCATTGGAAAGATCACTTCAAGAGCTTCACGTGGACACCAAAATCGCGTAAATCCGACACCGGAGCAGAGAGTTATGAGCGAATTCGTGAAGACCAGAAAACTGCCAACGCAGGGCCGGATCCAACTGGATCCGGTCCGGATCAAGGACGCAGAATTTGACCCCAGGAATCTGGATCCGGTCCGGATCCACCTGGAATCGGTCCGGATCCAGTCTAAAACCCTGTTTCGCGATTTTCAGCATCTGAATGGGAATAGGACTCTTGGGAGCCGCCCTAGGGTTATAAAAAAGCCCTAGCCACGTCCTAGAACAAGGGAGAACCTCAGAGAACACTTAGATACAGATTTTTGGAGAGCTTTTGGGGAGAGAAGAATAGAAGTTCACGGGATTTCGGGAAGAAGAAGGAGGATTCGATCGTGAAGACTAGACATCGACATGAGACTTTCTTTCCTCTCTTTTACCTCTTTCTTTATGAGCTTTTTGTTGTTTTCTATGAACCGTGAGTAGATCCACGACTATGGGTTAGGGATTCGTATGTGTTTTGGATATGTTTGAACCCTAACTTGGATTTCGGTTTTGATTTGATTCGGTTCTATTGATTTGCACTTTTATTGGATTGATGTTTGCTAACCCCTTGATCAATTATCTTGGATTCTGAACCACATAGAGATATGGGTTTGTTTCGGATCAAAATCAATAGGATAGATCGTATTATTCACATAGAGATATGGTTTAATCGATCTAGGGTTGATGATAGCGTTCTTTATGCACCTAGGGTTAACTTGAATAGATCGAGAGATTGACGAGTTACTCTGTAGATAGTGAGTTAGTAGACCGAGAGGTGAATTCTCTATCTTTGTTGCTTGATGATTCCCGAAAATCTCTCCAAGTGGTTGACATTGAGTCCATCTCAATCTCTTAGTCTTTGACTTTATCTCAAACTCGTCAG
>NW_010966178.1:1234741-1236026 GCF_000463585.1 Tarenaya hassleriana
GTGAATTCTCTATTCTTGTTGCTTGATGATTCCCGAATACAAGTCATAATCGTTATTCATGCATGCTTAGCATATACCCATACACGCGAATACGATCCCGACGCCCGTAGTCATCCTTGTTTGATAGGTTACTCGTTTATATTGCTTTCTTATTTCGTTTTCTATAGATTCCAATTACTTCCACCATCACTTGCTTGCTTGTTTTGATCTATTTTCGATTTAGATTTGGATTTAGCAACCGGTCCTTGTGTTCGACCCCGTGTTACGACGATCCGTATCCTTGCGGTGAGTTGTGAATCGGGTTATAAATTCTAGACTCGGTACACACGTATCAAGTTTTTGGCGCCGTTGCCGGGGACTGGTTAGCCTATTTCTAGGTCTTTATTGATTCTAGATCTTAGCTTGTTTTCTTTTTCTTTTTCTTCTTGTTTTTTTTTCTCTTTCTTTGGTTTTTGCGGATTCACTTGGTTTCGAGTTCTTCTTTTTCTTTGCGATTTGCAGGGTTCTAGTGCATGACAAGGAGCTCTACTCGGAGAGAAGACCTAGTCTACGATCCGGAGATTGAGCGTACTTTGAGAGACATCCGAAATCAGCAGAGAAGAGGAGGTATGTCGAGGTCAAGCAGTTCGCACGACCATCAACAAGAGCGTGAGGTTCATAATGAGGAGCACCACATGAACCAAGAGCGCATGAATCCGCTCTACGATCAGCATACTGAGGGTGAAGCTACTTATAATGCAGAGGAGACTTTGGGTTCTTATATTGCACCGAAGCACACCCAACTCCTATCATGCATCAACCGTCCGCCCATTGACAGTTTCGAGCTACCGCCACAGTGCATCACGATGTTCAGTCAGGCGAGCTTCAGAGGGCGGCCCACAGAAGATCCCATTGCTCACTTGACTCAGTTCAAGATGTTGTGCAGATCGGTTAGGAAAGCCAGAGGGATGACCATTGAGGATGTCTATTTGGAGGCTTTTCCTTTTTCACTGATGGACCGGGCGAGAGATTGGCTCTACACCCTTGAGCCGAACTCGATTATGACATGGGAGGAGCTAGAGGAGCAGTTCATGGCGAAATACTACTCCCCAGAGAAGACCCGAGCCGCGCAGAGAGCTATACATAGCTTCACTCAGGAGAGTGACGAGAGTCTATACGATGCATGGGAGAGATTCAAAGGCTATCAGCGCCTTTGTCCACACCACGGCATGGATAAGCGACTGTTGCTTTCCACATTCATCCACGGACTGAGAGACGATACTAGAGCATGGATGGATGCAGCTTG
>NW_010966178.1:1236082-1240433 GCF_000463585.1 Tarenaya hassleriana
TACTCCCCAGAGAAGACCCGAGCTGCACAGAGAGCCATACACAGCTTCACTCAGGAGAGCGATGAGAGTCTATACGACGCATGGGAGAGATTCAAAGGCTATCAGCGCCTTTGTCCACACCACGGCATGGATAAGCGACTGTTGCTTTCCACGTTCATCCACGGACTGAAAGACGATACTAGAGCATGGATTGACGCAGCTTGTGGAGGGAGTGTATATGACATTCCCTTTGACACCCTAGAGATGCAGATTGCGAAAATGGCTAAGGCAAGAGGGATGTCAGGAGATAGCATCAGACGCTCTACAGGACGGGTAGATTTGGGCGAGTCCGCTGCTTTGAAGGCAGTCATGTCTGATTTATTGGCGATCAAGCAGCATATGGGACTCAAGCATACGTCTATCCCGCAGAAAGTCCAGCCTGGTATGTTTTTGGTTGATCAGGCCACATCAGAGGAAGAACCGGTTGAGGACATCAACTACATTGGAAGGAATCAATACCAGAATCCTTCACACCTCTACAACCCGAGCGCGCCTAGGAACCATCCTGGTTTGTCCTACGGAAACCCAAGCGGAGCATTGAATGCGCAGCAGCAGAGCGCTTCCAGAATCCCTCAGAATCCACCGGGCTTCACTCAATCACGGTTTCAGGTGCAGAATCAGGGATATGAGCAACAGAATCCTGGGTACGGGCAGCAGGATCAGGGTTATCGAGCGCATCAACCTGCGAAGAATGATGAAGCGGACATCAAGACGATGCTTTCCCAACTAATGCTCGATCAGAAGACATCATTTACTGAGTTGAAGACCGAGATACAGAGTATAAAAGTCAGGCAAGACACCTTTGAGAGGAGATTAGATGGATTCGAGGCTCATCTGAAGCATGTGGACATGCAGATTGCGCAGCTTACATCAGAACCCTCTAGACAGCAGGGCACCTTTCCTGGAAAGCCCGAACCGAATCCACGAGAACACGTCAATGCCATTCAGCTTATAAGTGGAGAAAGTCTGCCTGAGACGGTCCCTATTACTACCACAGAAAAAGGGACGACGTCTAGACACACTACTGAAGAGAAAGGGAAAGCCATAGCTCACGAGACACCTAAGGTGCATGTAGAGGAAGTTGAACCGCCTTATGTAGCTCCCCCACCTTATGTACCACCCGTTCCTTTCCCTTCTCGATTGAAGAAGCATACTGAGGATACACAGTTGTCCAGATTTGTTGATATGCTTCGGAAGTTAGAGGTTAAGATGCCTTTCTATGAGACGATACTTCAGATCCCTTCTTATGCGAAATTTTTGAAAGATATCTTGACTAAGAAGAGGGTGATTGGGAAGGAGATAGTATCCTTGAGCACAGAGGTGAGCGCTGCGATTCTACAGCATGAGTTGCCACGAAAGAGATCGGATCCAGGTAGTTTCTCGATTCCTTGCAAAATCGGGAACATTGAGATTGACCGTGCATTGTGCGATTTAGGTGCCAGTGTGAGCTTGCTTCCATTGTCTATCTATAAGAAGCTCAACGTTGGAGATCTTAAGCCGACGAGGATGGCACTACAGCTTGCGGATAGATCCGTCAAGTATCCTGCAGGTATTCTCGAGGATGTCCCATTGAAAGTCGGGGATTATTATGTTCCCGTTGATTTTGTTGTTTTAGACATGGACGAAGACTCGAAGATACCGATTATACTAGGCCGACCGTTCTTAAACACGGCCGATGCGGTGGTTCATGTTCGTGCTGGTCGTCTCACAATGAAGATAGGTGACGAGACTGTGGAGTTCACCTTAGATCACAACATGAAACAGCCGTCTACCACCGATTCAGCATGCTATGTCGATGTGCATGAAATCCTCACTCAAGAAGCCTTCGATCAGTTTCGGGAAGTCGATCCTTTAGAGATATCTCTCCTAGCATCAAACGAGAGCATATACAGCAATTGGGAGGATATCCGAGAGCTTACGCGAGCATTGAACGAAGGATCGGACGAAATTGGAGTTTTACAGAAGCTTGATCCATGGAATCGGACCGGATCCAGTCCCTGAGCAAATCGGACGTTTTTCACATCGACACACCCGATTCTTCTACGAATGTCTCCGAACCCTCCACGACGATTATTAAAGACGTTCAAGAGACCAGAGAGCCATCACCTAGCATGGGGACGCTGAATAAAGCGGATTGGATTCTAGAGAATGTCCCGAATGTCAAATTGAAGCCCTTACCTCAAAGGCTTAGGACAAAGGAACACATAGGACCATCATTGGGGAAAGGTACGTATCCTGCTCATAATCCTATATCTGTTTTTGAACCTTCTATTACAGGTTGTCGAGCAGGAGCAACGAGCAAGAGAGGATCGAAACGAGCAAAATCATCGCTCAAACGTCCACAAGATCCACCTCCTTCACAAGTTTGGAAAACCAAGGAGGATAGACGGCTCAAGCGTCCACGAGGTCCAAAAGATGCGCTTAACGCTGAACATCTAGGGTGGCGAAAGATCGATTATCTTCGCCTCTCAGACCCTCCCATCATTTGAGCAAGATAGGTCGAGCTAATGACGTTAAACAAGCGCTTCTCGGGAGGCAACCCAAGCAATAGGTAACTTTTCTTTCTCTTCGTAGCGTAGGTAGTAGAGACCATGATTGTATTTTGGATCTTTCGGAGTGCATTGCTATTATGCTTTTGTTCGGGTAACGTTTGTTGTTCTATGAGCGTTTACACCGGCACACGAGAGATGAGCATCGGCTTCCGAGAGACAACGTTGGATAGGTTCCAATTCATAGAGTGTGTGAGAGCTTCTGCGTTTGACGTGAGTTAACTTCATTGCGAGTGAACGAATTTCGCAGAGCTAAGCCTTCTCTATCCCTCTTATTGGTTCTTTCCATACGTTGTTTTCGATTCTACTTTTTCGGGCGAGAGTCTACACCGTGGACGGTGTATGGTTCAAGTCTGGGGGGGTGGATAGATCCTTCATCCATTCAGGCCTATCTATTTAGGATTGCATTTAGTTTAGGTGCATCTTATCATGGCATATAGATTTAGGAAAATTTCCACTTTTGCATATCACTTTGCATTAGTTGCATTCACACGTTTTCTTTTTTTCCATATAGACGATTTTTGTTAGGTTTGCATGATTGCATATGACATATAGATATAGGTTCATATAGGTTCGCGTGCATACCTCGGACACCCGTTTTGAACATCATTTGGAGGATTTGTAGAATGATAGAGTAAGAACATCTTGATGATCTAGTGACTTTGTAGAACGTGGTTGAACCGTGTCGAATTGATAGTTCTCCAGACTTTCTATATATAGTTTGTGGGATGAGGTTGCTGTTTGGAACCTACGGAGTTGATACGACCATATCCAGGTTATATATTTCTTGTAGAACCTTTTCCGAGTCTTGCAGGTCGATGAAATCTAGTTCAACAATTGCCTTGGGAAAATAAAGCATCTCGACACTCCGCTGTCGGAATCTCGTCAACGAAAATCGTTCGAGGACATGAGTGCATCGATTGATGATTCGGGTCTAAGTTGTGGGTCGGACATCGCATCAAAAGAAAAAAAAAATATATAAAAAAAACAAAGAGAAAAGAAAAGAAAGAGAGAAAATGATGTCCTTCAACTTCAACGTCCTAGAAACCCGAGGTGCTAGCGCTCATTAAAGAAATTCTACAAAAAGGTAAAAATCCAGGTACAGAGTAGAACTAAGATCGAATAGGCTAAGTTGAGACAAGGATAGGTTCAAAAATAGGCTTGGTGTGTTGTAGAGATTCTAATGGGTTCTAGGTGGAAATAAAAATCCCATGGCTAGGTAGAGTAGTCTTTGGTAGGAAGATCATAGTAGACCGGTTTGAGTACGATTCTCGGGAAACTAGTATTGGATGGATGTTTCGCTTTTGATTTCTCGCGATGATACTATTTGATGTTCGTCATTCCCTATTTTGCAGATTTTATTCCTTCGTTCTTTACTCGAGGACGAGCAAAGGTTTAAGTCTGGGGGGATTTGATAACTCCTATTCTTCTCTATATTTTGATGAGAGTTTGTCTAGGTTTTACAGGATAATCACATGCATTCATAGACATTCTAGGCGTGTTAGGATACAAAACCCGGTTGTGCTCTAGTTTTGCAGAGTTGCAGGTTTCGGAGATGATTGGACTCGAAAAAGAACTAATTGGAGCGTTAAAGGAGAAGTCCGGATGAGGTACTCATGTTGCGACATCAATAACTTTCTCTACAGAGGTCCAAATCGTGCGAGACCTATACCATTGGAAAGAGCACTTCAAGAGCTTCACACCAAAATCGCGTAAATCCGACACCGGAGCAGAGAGTTATGAGCAAATTCGTGAAGACCAGA